>NC_090813.1:188950188-189190188 GCF_000390325.3 Nicotiana tomentosiformis | reverse complement strand
TGACTAGTATGCTCGGACTCTCGGATTCGGTAAACGCAATGGGCATGGGGTCTTCATTAGCTCCTATCTGCCCAAAGAATGCTCCTTATGAATGACGGTGTGCTCCACTTGATCCGGAGATGTTATTAGTTTTGGGTATGCTATTTTTGTATGTAGATATAGGTACGACGTGGCCCAGTCCCGTCATTTATACAGTTGTACACTCTATTAGAGGTCTGTAGGCAGTCATGTATAGTTGTCTATAGCAGCCTTGTCGGCTCGCCCTACCGTATTCTGCATGTATATGTATGTATGTCTTTTGGACATGTTTTCTTCACGTATGTTATTCACGTGATTCAGCAGTTTATTGACAGATGTTATTCATGACCTACCTTTAATTCATGTTTATATCTTGATGCATGTTTAGTGGTGGACTCGGGCACTCTTCATAGCCCATCAGTTTGGGTCGTGACAAAAGTGGTATTAGAGCAGTTCTGTCCTAGGTTGTTTACAGACCGTGTCTAGTAGAGTCTTGTTTATGGGTGTATTGTGCACTACACTTATAGCCAGGAGGCTACAGGACATATAGGATGTTATCCTCCCTTATTATCTTAGATAGTGCGATATAAGAATTCATTTTCCTAATGATGTGTTCTGGTTTTAACGATGCCTAAGAAGGCTACAGCCACCCAGAAGGGCAAGTCTGTGGCTGATGAGACTACTAGTCGAGCGCCACGAGTTATCAGGGCTCGGGGAAAGTCTCATAATGAGATTCCATCTCAGACTTCACATACCCCGCCCTCTCCAGAAGAGCTCTTATGGGCACCAGCTCCAGCGCCCCTGTACATCCAGCTCCTCAGCCAGATACACCGGGTCAGGAGATGAAAGATGATATTTAGCTATTAACTCGATTAGTAGCCGCACAGGCTCAGCTTCAGGAGGTAGGTATTGGTCATGTAGATAGGTCCGTCAGTGCGAGGGTTCATGATTTCATTAATTAGGACCCTCAGGTATTTATCGATAGGATGCAGAGGACTTTGAGGGTAATGAAGGCCACTGCGACTGAGTCAGTTGAGCTAGCTTCCTATAGACTTCAAGATGTTGTAGTTAATTGGAACGAGTCTTGGGAGTTGTCCAGAGGTGATGATGCCCCTCCAGCGGTATGGCAAGAGTTTACAGAGGCTTTTCTTCATCATTATCTGCCACCAGAGCTTAGACGGGCCAGAATTGATAGGTTCTTGACCCTTCGGCAGGGTAACATGAGTGTTCGGGAGCACAGTCTTCAGTTTGATTCATTGGCCAGGTATACTCCCACTATTCTATCTAAGATGGAGGATCGGGTTCACCGGTTCGTGATGGGGTTGGAGCCGCGCCTGCTTAATGACTCTATGTCGGTCTCACTTCAGCCAGGCATGGATATTTCTCGTATTCAGCCATATGCTCAGGGAGTAGAGGAGCGTGAACAGAAGCAGAGGGCCGATCGTGAGCATGATAGGGGCCAGAGTAAGAGAGAGATCTTCAGGTCCTTCTGGTGAGTTTCTAGGTGGCCAGAGACAACAATACCCGAGGTATCCAGCCCAGCCATCAGCTAGCACACCCCCTCAGTTTGCCGGTAGGAGATTTGATCGTTCCACATATTTAGGGCCTAGTCAGAATTCCAAGGCCTCAAGTTCTCAGTATAGGGGTGAATCAAGTCATATAAGGTCGCCATTGCCACGATGTGCTTAGTGTGGTAAGAAGCATGTCGGGCAGTGCCGTATGGGGTTGGGTGTTTGTTATACTTGTGGTTATCTAGGCCACGTTATGAGGGATTGTCCGACGAGAGGTGATGCAAGCATAGTTCAAACAGCGGGATCTGTAGCTGGTTCGTCATCATCAGTACGCCCCCCTAGTCAAGGTTCACAAGCACCAATCGGTCGTGGTAGAGGCAGAGGTGGAGTATCTAGCTCGAGCGATCCTCAGAACTACATATATGCATTAGCAGGACGACAGGATCAGGAGTCGTCAGCTGATATTGTTACAGGTATATTATCAGTCTCCTCAGATGATGTATATGCATTGATTGACCCAGGTTCCACTTAATCATATGTTACTCAGTTGGTGGCTAGTAAGTTTGGAATAAAACATGAGTTGGTTAAACCTTTTGAGGTGTCCACACTTGTTGGGGATCTAGTGATAGCTAAGCGGGTATATAAAGATTATATAGTAGTAGTTCATAGTCGATCTACAGTAGCAGACCTAATCGAGTTAGATATGGTAGAATTTGATGTTATAATGGGTATGGATTGGTTGGATTCTTATTATACCAACGTTGATTGTAGATCAAAGATGGTCTGATTCCAATTCCCAGGGGAACCTGTTTTGGAATGAAAAGGTAATACAGCATCGCTGAGAGGTAGATTTATTTCCTATCTCAAGGCAAGGAAGATGATCAGGAAGGGCTATATTTATCACTTAGTTTGGGGACAGGATGTGAAAGTAGAGTCACCAACCATTCAATCTATCCATGTGATTAATGAGTTTCCCGATTTTTTTCCTGATGAGCTTCCGAGTCTTCCACCAGAGCGAGAAATTGAGTTTGCTATTGACCTATTACCAGATACTGAGCCAATATATATCCCTCCCTATAGAATGGCACCATCATAGCTGAGAGAGTTGAAGGAACAACTAAGGGACTTGCTTGAAAAGGGCTTTATCAGACCTATTACATCACCGTGGGGAGCACCTGTGTTATTTGTGAGGAAGAAAGATGGTTCCTTGCGGATGTGTATTGATTATAGACAGTTGAATAAGATGACGATCAAAAATAAGTACCCACTCCCGAGGATTGATGATTTATTTGATCAGTTGCAAGGTGTCAAGTGTTTCTCGAAGATAGGCTTGAGGTCCGGGTACCATCAGGTAAGGGTTAGGGAGAAGGATATTCCGAAGACAGCATTCAGGACCAGATACGGGAACTTTGAGTTTTGTGTTATGTCATTCGATTTGACTAATGCCCTAGCAGTATTCATGGACTTGATGAACTGTGTGTTCCGACCCTTTCTAGATCTGTTGTACAAAAAGAGAAGTTGTACACCAAACTCTCTAAATGTGAATTCTGGTTGAATTTTATAGCTTTCCTTGGGCATATTATTTCAAGTGAAGGTATCCGGGTTGATACACAAAAGATTGAGGCAGTAAAGACTTGGCCTAGACCTACGACACCAACGGAGGTTCTTAGCTTCCTCGGCTTGGCAGGTTATTATAGGAGATTCGTAGAGGGATTTTCTTCCCTTTCAGCACCATTTACGAAGCTGACTCAGAAGGGAGCTAAGTTTCAATGGACTGATGCTTGTGACCGGAGTTTCCAGGCATTAAAGGACAGATTAACTTCAGCACCGATTCTAATACTCCCAGAGGGGACCGATGGTTACTATCTATTGTGATGCTTAGCGCGTTGGATTGGGTTATGTACTGATACAGCATGGTAAGGTTGTAGCTTATGCTTCTAGACAACTAAGAAAGCACGAGAAGAATTACCCGACCTACGATTTAGAGTTAGCCGCTGTAATTCATGCACTAAAGATGTGGAGGCACTACTTGTATGGCATTCATGTTGATATCTATACGGATCATAAGAGCCTTCAGTATATCTTCAAGCAAAAGGAATTGAATTTACACCAAAGGAGATGGTAGGAGCTACTGAAAGACTATGATGTTGATATTTTATACCATCCAGGGAAGGAGAATGTAGTAGCCGATGCCCTCAGCCGTAGATCTATGGGTAGCGTGTCATATTTACAACCAGAGAAGAGTGGGATAGCCCATGACATTCATCAACTAGCTAGTCTTGGAGTTAGATTACTGGACTCAGGTGATACTGGAATTACTATTCAGGACACGGCAACATCCTCTTTAGTAACTGAAGTGAAGGAACGCCAGTACGAGGATCCTCTGTTAGCTCATTATAGGGATACGACCCCTCAAAGTAGAAGACACCATTTGAGATTATAGAAGATGGGGTCCTCAGGTATCGAGGATGATAATGTGTCCCTAATGTTGCAGGGCTACGTCGTCAGGTTATGGAAGAAACTCACTATTCTCGTTATTCTATCCATCCAGGAGCCACAAAGATATATCATGATATCAGGGAAATATATTGGTGGGACGGAATGAAAAAGGATATAGCGGAGTTTGTTGCTCAGTGGCCTAACTGTCAGCAGGTTAAGATTGAGCATCAAAAACTAAGTGGATTATTGCAGGCTATAGAGATTCTAACTTGGAAGTGGGAAGTAATCAATATGGATTTCATCGTAGGCTTACCTCGTACCCAGTGTAAGTTCGATTCTATATGGGTGATTGTTGATAGACTTACAAAATCAGCCCATTTTCTGCCCGTTAGGACTACATATTTCGCAAATGATTATGCAAGGTTTTACATTAAGGAGATAGTACTGTCGCGCCCTTTTTTTCTCGTGAAATCGGGTTTCGACATGTGACAACTCTTTTAAGGAGGTATTAAAATAGGAGAGTCACCACCTAACGATTTTTAAGGTGCGTTAGGGCACCTATTTGCAAATGACTCTGATTTAACTAGTCTACATCACCAAAGATCGGGTAAGGGCTCAAGTTACCTCAAAGAGCAAGTGTTAGGCACTCCTCAAGGTCCACAACTGTGGGTCTCGGTCGAACTTAAATTATATGGATTAGTCTATGTGATCAAGTAAGCAAAGAGAGTACAAAATCTAAGAATTTTATTACAAAGAGATCTTGAATGGAGAGGTACAACTGTTTTGATTCCAATAGAAAAGAAAGAAAAAGGGGGGGTCCTAATTTTTTTAGCCTAAAGGATCACCCCGTGCAGCATAAATAATACTTCATAACTCCCTTAGGGTAGGGAGTTACTCATATTATCCAGCGGGCACAGACTATCATCTCCTGCTACCCGATTACTATGTAAAGTTGTTTACTTAAAGCGTACTAATTCAATTCTAAGTCATGCTCTACGCGTACACTACACGTCCCATATCTATGGCCCAGGAGGTATTGGACCTCTATTTGGATGGTTCAAGACCTTACTTAGGCTGCTCAGAAATGTCAAAACTAGGCGACATACAAAACACATTGTACTTCAAATATGGGCAGTTAAGGGCTCAAGTTTGCCTCCACACTTAAGCAGCAAATGCACGCAAACACATATGCCAATTAGGAGGCTGCAGAATCCAGAATCTTAAACCTATAGACATGCTTTCTAGGCGATTTTTGAGGTCAAAGTATGCAGGCAGTTTTAGATGCAGGATGTTGCTCACAGACAGAATTATTCAGGTATTACAAACTGGTTATTGCAAGTTTTAAGTTACTAATCCTATATGTGTTATGCCTAGGTGATCTGCGCAGTTGAGTATAACAAAATCTGCTGGGAAAAGTGCCAGAATTATTCGTACATGAAGCAGTATTTGAATGGTCTAGTATTAACCAATTATAGCGAGCAATTATTTCCTATAGACAGGATCTCTAACGCACAGCACTTTAGAGCTTATTTTATCGTCATAACTTAATCCTATAAGCATATTTTCTAGGTGAATCATGTCAAATAGAATAATTGGTAGACAGGATCTCTAACGCACAGCACTTTAGAGCTTATTTTATCGTCATAACTTAATCCTATAAGCATATTTTCTAGGTGAATAATGTCAAATAGAATAATTGGAATCCTATAGGCATGATTTTTAGTAGGCGATGAGAATTGAAAGAAACATCAATGACAATTAATTCCTATAGGCAGGTTTTCTAGTAACATGTAGCAGAAAGAATAATTGCAGTATTTGAATACATATTTGCTAGCAGATAGTGTGTGTGTGCTTCCCCCTAATGACATGATTTTTATGGTGCACATAGTGATTGAACAACATATATAGCAAATAAATTACCAATCCCTATAGGCATGTTATCTACCCATTTTGCATGCGAATATTAAATTCTACCCATTTTCCCTTTTACTAACTCCCTAACTGTTTATACAAAAGTTATTACAGGGCCGATAATGAGTAAAAATACAAATGTTATACAGCAGTGACAATAGGCCCACAGTAGGCTCAACATGAAATACCCAGCATTGTCTGGGCCTTCAATAACTCTCACACAGCATACCCAGGCCTCTAATATGGAGCCACACAACCCCAGAATCCATAAAGGATCCCAAAGTCAATTTATTCAACCATAGCACCAAGTGTTGCACCATTTAAATCAGCCAATTCAGGTATACAACAGATAACATGATAGAATGGGATGAATAGAAGTAGTTTGAGATTTAGGGAATGACTAAGTACCAAGCCCTAGTGTGTCAGAGTTCACAAGGGTCTCAATTGGACCCCGAGCAGTGCTCACACTAGGGAGGTCAATGATAGAACCTATGTAGCCTTGGATTTCAGCCGGCTAAGAATGAGAACTCAAGAGATCCTAGGTGACAAGTGAAGGATAGTAAACCAAGGTTGAGAGACAAAGCTGAGGGGATACAAACATAGTCAAGTTGAGCACATAAAGCAAATTATCAAACAGGCCTTAGGGCTTTAGAACAAACTTAGCAAAGAAGGACAAGTTCAACACCTAGTGCATAAGCAATCACACATTAGCATAATAGGCTTGCAGGATTGGTGAAAGTAGCATACACAAATTCATAATAAAGGAAAAGGTTCAAATTATGCTAAGTATAGGTCCTAGTATTACAAGAGAGAATCATATTAATTGGCAGCAGAATTTAGACATGATGAGAACAGATCATTGCAACTACTTGGAAGTCAAGGAAGTCAAAACATGATAGAAGCATACTAATAGAGAACACGATCAAACATGCTATATAGGCAGGATATCATCACAGCAATTCAGAATAGGGTAGAAAACAGACTTATGCCATATAGTGGGTGTACACATTCATGCTTTTGAACACAATCAACTAGTCGACTAAAAGGGGTACAAATTATGTAAGTAAAGCATGTTCAAGTAACAGGATTGATAGCAAAATTAAACAACAAAGAGATGCTAAAATGCAAAGGTCCTAAACATCAGTAAGTTGCAACACATAGGCTAGATGAACTTGAAAGGAATCCAATTTGCTCAAATCAAGTTTAGGCATGCTTTAAACTATCAACAATATGAAGTTAAAAGTTAAGGAGAGCTAAAATTGAAGTAAAACAGACAGAGTTGCACACGAAAACAACCCAGAAAACTCATTAAACTAACGAACTTCAGAGGTGAAGACTTATGCAAAATGTAGATACATGGGGACGAAATTACAAAGGTCCAGTAACTCACCAGTTAACGAAGAATAGTAAAGAACAAACTTCCACAAAAACCCAGAATCCCAATGCGTCAAAGTTTCCAAGAGTTTCGATGAACTCAGGGCAATACTCGCACCAAGAACAGGTTGAGTAGCAAGGTGTTAATGGCCTTGGCTTTCAGCCGGCCAATACAGAATACAGAACAAGAGAGTAACAAAAAACCCTAATTTTTAATGAAGAAAATTGATTCAAAGTTCGTCTTAAAGGGGACTGGGGGGTTATATAGTGACAGAAATTGGAAGAACAAATATGGAAAATAATCAATTAAACACAAAATAGGGAAAGAAAATCAGTCAAATTTAAGCAGGAACAAGGAAAGTCACATGCATAGCCTATTCCGAGTAGAAATAGGTAAAAAATCGGACAAACCCTAATTGGCAAATGGTCAAAAGATTTAGCCAAGAATCTCGATGAATCGAACCCACACGATCCTATTGAGAGTGTATACAAACGGATTTTCGTCTGAATCTTGTAGGTTGAGGATGATTACACTTGATTCGGAGAGGCAGTACTTGCTAAAATCGGGCAAGTACTAAGTAACACCACGAACGCGTGAATGGTAACGAGATAATACAAATAAGGTAAGCAGATCGTGGAAAGAATTCATGTTTCAGACGGATTTGGAGAGTTTTAGGAAGGCGGCTAGGGTTTTGCGGAGAGGAGAGGAGAGTATACAGGGGCGGCATCTCAGGGGTAATGGGGGTTAGGGTTTCTTGTTGGATAATTAAAAAGGGAGGGATTGATTGTGGGCCGTTGATCTTAGAGATCAACGACCAGGATTTTGAAGAAGGATTGGGGCGTGTTAATTAAACAGGTATGGGTGGTGGGTTGCTGATGTTGGGCTGGGGGTTATTGGGCTAGAATATTGGGCCTTTTGGTCCGAAAATTAGTTTAAAAATTGGGCCAGCTCTTTTAAATAGAAATTAAAAGGGAAATAATTTAATAAAATATCTAAATAAATATTAAAAATTCTACTTATGCAAATTAATACTTTAAACAATGATAGAAGACTATAAAAATGTAAAAAAATATTTTGACCCTAAATGAAATGTCAATTGCAATAAGAATGCAAAATATAGGCTATTATTGTAAATTTATGTAAATTTATGTCAATTGCAATAAGAATGACAACTCTTTTAAGGAGGTATTAAAATAGGAGAGTCACCACCTAACGATTTTTAAGGTGCGTTAGGGCACCTATTTGCAAATGACTCTGATTTAACTAGTCTACATCACCAAAGATCGGGTAAGGGCTCAAGTTACCTCAAAGAGCAAGTGTTAGGCACTCCTCAAGGTCCACAACTGTGGGTCTCGGTCGAACTTAAATTATATGGATTAGTCTATGTGATCAAGTAAGCAAAGAGAGTACAAAATCTAAGAATTTTATTACAAAGAGATCTTGAATGGAGAGGTACAACTGTTTTGATTCCAATAGAAAAGAAAGAAAAAGGGGGGGTCCTAATTTTTTTAGCCTAAAGGATCACCCCGTGCAGCATAAATAATACTTCATAACTCCCTTAGGGTAGGGAGTTACTCATATTATCCAGCGGGCACAGACTATCATCTCCTGCTACCCGATTACTATGTAAAGTTGTTTACTTAAAGCGTACTAATTCAATTCTAAGTCATGCTCTACGCGTACACTACACGTCCCATATCTATGGCCCAGGAGGTATTGGACCTCTATTTGGATGGTTCAAGACCTTACTTAGGCTGCTCAGAAATGTCAAAACTAGGCGACATACAAAACACATTGTACTTCAAATATGGGCAGTTAAGGGCTCAAGTTTGCCTCCACACTTAAGCAGCAAATGCACGCAAACACATATGCCAATTAGGAGGCTGCAGAATCCAGAATCTTAAACCTATAGACATGCTTTCTAGGCGATTTTTGAGGTCAAAGTATGCAGGCAGTTTTAGATGCAGGATGTTGCTCACAGACAGAATTATTCAGGTATTACAAACTGGTTATTGCAAGTTTTAAGTTACTAATCCTATATGTGTTATGCCTAGGTGATCTGCGCAGTTGAGTATAACAAAATCTGCTGGGAAAAGTGCCAGAATTATTCGTACATGAAGCAGTATTTGAATGGTCTAGTATTAACTAATTATAGCGAGCAATTATTTCCTATAGACAGGATCTCTAACGCACAGCACTTTAGAGCTTATTTTATCGTCATAACTTAATCCTATAAGCATATTTTCTAGGTGAATCATGTCAAATAGAATAATTGGTAGACAGGATCTCTAACGCACAGCACTTTAGAGCTTATTTTATCGTCATAACTTAATCCTATAAGCATATTTTCTAGGTGAATAATGTCAAATAGAATAATTGGAATCCTATAGGCATGATTTTTAGTAGGCGATGAGAATTGAAAGAAACATCAATGACAATTAATTCCTATAGGCAGGTTTTCTAGTAACATGTAGCAGAAAGAATAATTGCAGTATTTGAATACATATTTGCTAGCAGATAGTGTGTGTGTGCTTCCCCCTAATGACATGATTTTTATGGTGCACATAGTGATTGAACAACATATATAGCAAATAAATTACCAATCCCTATAGGCATGTTATCTACCCATTTTGCATGCGAATATTAAATTCTACCCATTTTCCCTTTTACTAACTCCCTAACTGTTTATACAAAAGTTATTACAGGGCCGATAATGAGTAAAAATACAAATGTTATACAGCAGTGACAATAGGCCCACAGTAGGCTCAACATGAAATACCCAGCATTGTCTGGGCCTTCAATAACTCTCACACAGCATACCCAGGCCTCTAATATGGAGCCACACAACCCCAGAATCCATAAAGGATCCCAAAGTCAATTTATTCAACCATAGCACCAAGTGTTGCACCATTTAAATCAGCCAATTCAGGTATACAACAGATAACATGATAGAATGGGATGAATAGAAGTAGTTTGAGATTTAGGGAATGACTAAGTACCAAGCCCTAGTGTGTCAGAGTTCACAAGGGTCTCAATTGGACCCCGAGCAGTGCTCACACTAGGGAGGTCAATGATAGAACCTATGTAGCCTTGGATTTCAGCCGGCTAAGAATGAGAACTCAAGAGATCCTAGGTGACAAGTGAAGGATAGTAAACCAAGGTTGAGAGACAAAGCTGAGGGGATACAAACATAGTCAAGTTGAGCACATAAAGCAAATTATCAAACAGGCCTTAGGGCTTTAGAACAAACTTAGCAAAGAAGGACAAGTTCAACACCTAGTGCATAAGCAATCACACATTAGCATAATAGGCTTGCAGGATTGGTGAAGGTAGCATACACAAATTCATAATAAAGGAAAAGGTTCAAATTATGCTAAGTATAGGTCCTAGTATTACAAGAGAGAATCATATTAATTGGCAGCAGAATTTAGACATGATGAGAACAGATCATTGCAACTACTTGGAAGTCAAGGAAGTCAAAACATGATAGAAGCATACTAATAGAGAACACGATCAAACATGCTATATAGGCAGGATATCATCACAGCAATTCAGAATAGGGTAGAAAACAGACTTATGCCATATAGTGGGTGTACACATTCATGCTTTTGAACACAATCAACTAGTCGACTAAAAGGGGTACAAATTATGTAAGTAAAGCATGTTCAAGTAACAGGATTGATAGCAAAATTAAACAACAAAGAGATGCTAAAATGCAAAGGTCCTAAACATCAGTAAGTTGCAACACATAGGCTAGATGAACTTGAAAGGAATCCAATTTGCTCAAATCAAGTTTAGGCATGCTTTAAACTATCAACAATATGAAGTTAAAAGTTAAGGAGAGCTAAAATTGAAGTAAAACAGACAGAGTTGCACACGAAAACAACCCAGAAAACTCATTAAACTAACGAACTTCAGAGGTGAAGACTTATGCAAAATGTAGATACATGGGGACGAAATTACAAAGGTCCAGTAACTCACCAGTTAACGAAGAATAGTAAAGAACAAACTTCCACAAAAACCCAGAATCCCAATGCGTCAAAGTTTCCAAGAGTTTCGATGAACTCAGGGCAATACTCGCACCAAGAACAGGTTGAGTAGCAAGGTGTTAATGGCCTTGGCTTTCAGCCGGCCAATACAGAATACAGAACAAGAGAGTAACAAAAAACCCTAATTTTTAATGAAGAAAATTGATTCAAAGTTCGTCTTAAAGGGGACTGGGGGGTTATATAGTGACAGAAATTGGAAGAACAAATATGGAAAATAATCAATTAAACACAAAATAGGGAAAGAAAATCAGTCAAATTTAAGCAGGAACAAGGAAAGTCACATGCATAGCCTATTCCGAGTAGAAATAGGTAAAAAATCGGACAAACCCTAATTGGCAAATGGTCAAAAGATTTAGCCAAGAATCTCGATGAATCGAACCCACACGATCCTATTGAGAGTGTATACAAACGGATTTTCGTCTGAATCTTGTAGGTTGAGGATGATTACACTTGATTCGGAGAGGCAGTACTTGCTAAAATCGGGCAAGTACTAAGTAACACCACGAACGCGTGAATGGTAACGAGATAATACAAATAAGGTAAGCAGATCGTGGAAAGAATTCATGTTTCAGACGGATTTGGAGAGTTTTAGGAAGGCGGCTAGGGTTTTGCGGAGAGGAGAGGAGAGTATACAGGGGCGGCATCTCAGGGGTAATGGGGGTTAGGGTTTCTTGTTGGATAATTAAAAAGGGAGGGATTGATTGTGGGCCGTTGATCTTAGAGATCAACGACCAGGATTTTGAAGAAGGATTGGGGCGTGTTAATTAAACAGGTATGGGTGGTGGGTTGCTGGTGTTGGGCTGGGGGTTATTGGGCTAGAATATTGGGCCTTTTGGTCCGAAAATTAGTTTAAAAATTGGGCCAGCTCTTTTAAATAGAAATTAAAAGGGAAATAATTTAATAAAATATCTAAATAAATATTAAAAATTCTACTTATGCAAATTAATACTTTAAACAATGATAGAAGACTATAAAAATGTAAAAAAATATTTTGACCCTAAATGAAATGTCAATTGCAATAAGAATGCAAAATATAGGCTATTATTGTAAATTTATGTGAATAGCCTAAAAATATAGTTGTAATTATATAAAAATAAAGTAAAAATATTTCAAAAAATGTATTAGGGATGCAAATAATAATTTTAAGTGATTAAGTCATCACAAATAATTTAAAAGGGTAATTACTGAATTTTATGTAAATTAATGCAAGAAAATTAATTTAAAAGCTCTAAAATTATGGAAAATTATAAGAAGTGCTTGTGTAAATCTTGTAAATTAAATAATAATATGAAAATTATATTTTGAAAATATATATATTATTTAAAAAATATATGAGGGCAAAATTTGGTATCAACAAGTACGACTTCATGGTGTCCCTATATCTATTATCTCGGATATAGGTGCTCAGTTTACAGCTAATTTCTGGAGGTCCTTTCAAAAAGGATTGGGGACTCAAGTAAGTCTTAGTACAGCATGTCATCCCCAGACAGACGAACAGGCTGAGCGTACTATTCAGACACTTGAGGATATGTTACGGGGTTGTGTGATAGACTTCAAGGGAAGTTGGGATAATCATCTGCCGCTTATTGAGTTCACGTGTAATAATAGCTATCATTCTAGTATTCAGATGGCTCCATACGAAGCTCTTTACGGACGGAAGTGTAGGTCGCCTATAGGATGGTTCGATGTTGGGAAACTAAGTTAGTAGGACCAGAGTTGGTACAACAGACAATCGAGAAGATTAAGCTTATAAAGGAAAGGCTATTTAGCAGCTCAAAGCCGTCAGAAGTCTTATGCGGATAATCGACGACGAGACTTGGAGTTTCAGGTTGACGATTGGGTATTCGTAAAGGTATCACCGATGAAAGGCATTATGAGGTTTGGTAAGAAAGAAAAACTTAGCCCTTGGTACATTGGACCATATAAGATCATACGTAAGGTAGGCCAGGTAGCATATGAGTTAGACTTTCCTTCTGACTTGGAGTCTGTACATCCAGCCTTTCATGTGTCTATGCTTTGTAAATGTATTGGAGATCCTTCTAGAGTCGTGTCAGTTGATGATGTTCAGGTCACAGAGCAGCTATCATATGAGGAAACTCCCATTACTATACTAGATAGACAGGTTCGGAGATTGAGGACTAAAGACGTAGCTTCGGTGAAAGTACTTTGGAGAAACAAAAATGTAGAAGAAATGACTTGGAAAGCTGAAGAGGACATGAAATCTAGGTATCCTAACTTGTTTCCTCTTCCATAGGAGGATCCGACTGAGACATCACAGCCTTAAGGTACGAGTATGGATTCTTGTGTTAATTATTTTCATTGGTCATGTGAGGCCATTTTCGTGATTGATGATTGTGGCAATATGTGGCATTGAATTATTGAGTTTTCTATAGGAAGGGCTGATAGTAATACTGTTACAAAGGCGACTCTGCGAAAATTTATATAGATCCCGGGGAGTTAAACATTCGAGGACGAATGTATCTAAGGGGGGAAGGATGTTACATTTCGCGTTTTCGTACGTTAAAGTTTCGTCGTAAGTTAATCGATGTAGACTCGGGAATGAGATTATTTTTTAGGTTATAAGCATTTATGCTATTTATAACAGGTGATAAGTAAGTGCCGTGAAGATTATAGGGTAAACGAATCAAAGAAAATGAGTTTCGTTGAAGGTTGTCAATTTGGGATAAAATACGGTCTGAGCTATAATACCCGGTATTTATGTACTAGTGTCATACAAGGTACCACATGACCATGATAGTAAGGTGTATAAAGTATGTTAAAAGTGAGTAGTATTTTAAGTAATTTGAGATAATTTTTAATTATGTGGTTAATTGGATAATTATTAATTTTTAGTGGGAGATTAACTAAGTAATTAGAATATTTGGATAAGCTTAATAAGCCTCCCAAGTGGCAGCAAATGGGGTCTTACTCAAAGCCCAATTAATGACTCTTAATTCATGTAACTTGATGGCACATTTAGAGAATTTTGTGGCTAAGTCATCATATAAGTGGGGTCCACACCCACTAGGATAAAAGACCTCTTTAATTCACAAAATGAAGATGTTTATATCTACAATGTCATGGAGGAAAGCTTCAGCAAATTCATACGAGATTATATTACATAATAGCAACGGGATTTGCAATTCTAAGGGAGCCCGGTTCCTTTCTCAAGAATATCATATGAATTTTTTCCTACTTCGATCTCGTTGTTGCGTGACGTGTGTTAGAGGGATTGTCAAGAGAATCAGTTCAGGTATGTTAAGGTTATCCCTTCTTTCCTTTTGGCACGATCCATACGATACAAACGAAACGAGTAAACGCACAACTTTCATAAATGCCTTTATTCATAGAAGCACCAGGGGTGCCTATGTTCTTGATTTCCCATGTGTCTTATTATATCTTTTGTTCATAGGTCTCAGAAAAATACGTAGTTGATAAAGTTTATCTAAAGACATATTGATCTTATGACATTCCAAGAAATCTTATTAACGTACTTCTTATGCATTTCATTCATTTGTACATGTACATTGACCCATGACCAGATGGAGTTATATATGCATATATTATATGTATATGGGATATGAAAAAAGGTTACGACGTTATATACGCACCACCACCTGATCAGTTGGTATACGTTGATGATTTCGCCAACAGAGGCCAAGATGATATGATAGGATGCCCTCAGAGGCTTGATGATGTTATGTATACATATACATATGTATGATATAATATTTATACGCATATGCATGATATTATAAATGTTTCAGGATTCACAAAGTTATTTAGACTTACAGGTGGAATTCTTTACTCCATGTTTCCTTTATGTCTTTTATGTACTGATTTTCATGCCTTACATACTCAGTACATCATTCCTACTGACGCCCCTATTTCCCGGGGCCTGCGTTTCATGCCCACAGGTGCAGGTAGACAGGCTGACGGTCCCCCATCTTAGGATCCTTGCTCAGGGAAACTTGGTGTGCTCCACTTGATCCGGAGTTGTTATTAGTTTTGGGTACGCTATTTTTGTATGTAGATATGGGTACGACGGGGCCCAGTCCCATCCTTTATATAGTTGTACACTCTATTAGAGGTCTGTAGATAGTCATGTATAGTTGTCTATAGCAGCCTTGTCGGCTCGCCCTACCGTATTCCGCATGTATATGTATGTACGTTTTTTGGATATATTTTCCTCACGTATGTTATTCACGTGATTCAGCAGTTTATTAACAGATGTTATTCATGACCTACCCTTAATTCATGTTTATATCTTGACGCATGTTTAGGGGTGTTCGCAGGTAGGACTCAGGCACTCGTCATAGCCCATCGGTTTGGGTCGTGACACTGAGGCAGGTGCGTCTGGCAGTCATCCCGGCGCGCACCCCTGATACTCCGAGACTTAGTGGTGAGCTACTTTCCGAGTCCGTTCTGCAGCACCCGAAGTCTCTCTTTTGTATTTACTTTTCTGTCTACTCTATTTCAGACAGTAGTTTAGTATTTTTTGTATATTCTACTAGTAGCTCATACACTTGTGACACCAGGTCTTGGAATTATACTAGTAGACATTTGATGGTTTTTTGAGAATTTATTTCACCACACCTGTTCTTATATTTGTTTATACTTTATTTTATTAAAATTTCCACCCTTAATTACTTACTTAATAGATAAAAATCAACTATTTTGAAATTGTTAAAAAGAACAAATACATGGTTAGTTCACCATTGGCTTGGCTTGCGGCGACGTTGGGCGTCATCACGGCTTATATGAGAAATTGGGTCGTGACACCTTAACATATAAAACTACTCCAAATATAGTAATATAAGTCACGGACAACTCTAATTTGCATTTCCCAGCAGATTTTTTCCCCTTCCAATTATTGATTTGATACACAAGAATATCAATTAATAAATTCTTTCAATGTTATTAAAAAATAGAATCCAACAAATAGATTCAATAAAAGTGTCAAGTGGCTTGTTGTTATTACGCCACTTTAGCTTAAGCTTCACTACCTTCATTTTTAATATAATATAAGACTATTGTTTGATATTGGAAATTTACTAACTTGCCCTAAATAGTATAGTAGTAGTAGTTTCAAAATAAATTGAACCAAGTTAGGTTGGTGTAAACACATTGTAAATCTTGCCTTCTATTCTCACACTGCACAAACTACCAACCAAAATACACTGTAATTTTTTAATTCTCATTAAAACTGTCGAAATCACATACATAAATTTCCCTATGTTATCAAACTTAGTCAAAAAAAAAAAATTATGCGTGTGATAAAAGCCAAGCAAATTCCTATGTTATCTTCTTTGAACTGTAATCTCAAGGCCGACTGCTATCTTCTTGACCTAGCAGGTAAATGCTATTTTCAGTTCCATTACAATCATATGTGAATCTTTGATTATTTCGATTTCAATCATAGTGTAGATTGGTTCTTTCCCAGAATCTGAAACACATCAAGATTTATTCTTTTCTGTTCTTTTACTTTAATGTTAGATGATTGGAGCTTCAATCAGGGGAATTTTTAGGTACTCCAACACATTGTACCTTTTTTTTTTGTGATATTAAGATTGGGTTTTGGGGTTCGCTCAAAGTCTTTAATCACTATAGTGATTGAGTTATGGGAGCTCAAGGGATGTAGGGAAATGGGAAAAAAACAGTAAGGGAAAGATTGAGTCACAAATGAAGTGAAATTAGGAGAAAAGTTTAGCAAATTCACTTCATTGATGGAGCAATATCTTTAAAACTATAAAGAGTATAGGAAAGATCAAGAACTAGTGGGGATGGGGATGCTTATAATATGTCTCTAAGCTCTTGTAGGAATGGAAAATGGTTGTAGAAACTCAGGGTATACACACTCGCGTGTCTATTTCCTTGGCATGTATCATATTCTTGCTCTGAGGTTTACTTCTTTGGCATTCATCACACTCCTGCACTTGCACCATCTTATTGTTTAGGCTAATTCAAAACTGGCTTTAGTTTCTATTGAATTGATTTTCTTTTTTGATTTAACCATCCAGTATCCAGTATCCGGAATCCACTGGCCCAGCTAATTCGGATTTCGCCCCGAGTAAGGCCCAATTAAAGGGGAAACATTCCCTACTAGTTTTTTCCATTCTTAGGTATCGAATTCGAGACCTTTGGTTAAGGGTTAAGGGGTCCATCCATCCTCCACACTCCATAGTGGTCCTATTGAGTTTGAGTGCGCACCAACAACTGAAGCATGCATGAATTCTATAAGCTGTTTCCTGTGTTTCCTGCGTTTCCTGCGTTTCCTGCGTTTGCCTGGCATTGCCACCCATGTCTTTCCTTGATATTTGAGCTCCCTATCCTGAGGAGTTACATGAGAAATAGGATGTTGATTAATGCTTGGGTTGTAATACCCTTGATTGTGTCATCATCTAGCCATAGTCTTCTATGACTTCCGTATCCATGTTGGTTGCCACTTGTTTATAGCGTTGCAAGTAGAGTGTTCTACAACCCTTACTGATTGTGCATCAACTGTATCATTCTCATCTGTTTTTCCATATTGGATCTCATAGCTTAGTTCCAATAGTTCGGCCAACCCTTCACGTTGAGATAATGTTTGCGTCCTTAGATACTTTAAGCTGAAATGATCAATCTTGATGATAAAATGAAACAGGTGTACATGTTGTCTACATTTTATTACAGCTAGTGAGAGGTCTATGAGCTCTTCTCCATAGGTCGGGAGACCTTGATGTTTGATGCTAAGTGCTTGACAAGGAAATGTAATAGGTTTCCCTTCTTGCATCACCACATTATGCGTCCTTTTACTTTTTGTTATGCACTTTTACAATAGAGGTTTTGGTAAAATCCGGAGTTGTGCCTATATCATGGCCTTTTTGAGGTCTAGGAATACAGTGGCGGCTTCATGGGATCCGTGCAGAAACATCCCTTCTTCAGTAGGAACAGTAAGGGGCCTGCTGACCAGTCCATAACTTCAATTAAGTCTTCTGTAATAGAATATGAGGTCAAGGAATTCGATCAGCTCCTTGATTGAGAGGGCAATGGCCAATTGTGCTTTCTTTTCTCCACTTCTGCTAACTTCTTTCAAGTAGCTACTTGCTTGGCTTCAAAGCCTTACCGTTGCTTCACTACGGTCAGTTTCACTTCTTCCCAAAGTTAATATATGTCCCAACTCCCAAGTGTCCCGTGGACTTCTTTGGCGGCAAGTGATGCCCCTTAGCCACTCTAGCACAATCTCAAGTGCCGAATGATCTGCAAAGGAGAAGCTGCAGGCTACAACATCGAGGAAACATTTCTCTCATACTTTCTAGAGAGATTGTTGTGACTCTGCCATGTAATAACACTTTTAATAAGCTAGAAGTGCTTGATGAGGCGATCAGAGATTCTGCTGCTCTGAGGTACTGATACGTTGAATTCATTATGGACTGAGGTTTCACAAGAAAAAAAAAAGAGCATAGTTTGTATGGTAGGATTATTCAACTTGTTGTTTCAGTCTGCTATGTGGTTTGATGTTTTTAGCTTTGAATTGGAAGTTTCTAAATGTGATTTTTGAGCTTGGCATCAAGGTAGGCCAACTGTGAAATTTCGTTTTGCTGTAACGTGTTTAAAAGTCAGTTCACTGATTATATTGCTAATGTATTGGTTAACCTCTTTGACACAATTTTGTACAATGTTTGGCTGAGAAGAGATGTCGGCCTTTTTTATTCAGAAGAGTGTTATGTAAAATGCTAGCAATTTACTTTATGATTCTCTTTATTCTAGAGCTAACGATTCAAATTGCATATTTCAAGTTGACGCCAGCCAACAGTAGTGCACCACAATCATTATTTGCTGATAAAAATAGATGCAAGCTTGGTGGTTATGACTGCACTCTTTGAAGGTCTTCCCAATGCTGTTGCCCTTAGGTGCATTGCACGGGTTCCGTTCCACCTTCATCCAAAGTTAGAGCTTGTTTCCCATTCCTGGAGAGCTGCCATTCGAAGTGCCGAACTATTTAAAGCGAGAAAGGAGGTCAACTCGTCTGAAGAGTTTTTATGTGTATTTGCATTTGAACCTGAAAACTTATCACAGCTTTATGATCCTATGCATGACCGTTGGATTACTCTCCCTATTCTCCCCTCAAACATCAGTCATCTTGCTCGCTTCAGTGTCGCTTCTACTGCTGGAAAGCTGTTTGTTTTAGGCGGTGGCAGTGATGCTGTGGATCCATTGACAGGTGACCAAGATGGGATTTTCGCGACTGATGAGGTCTGGTCATATGACCCTGTAACACGTGTATGGAATCGGCGTGCATCTATGATTTTCCCTCGTGCCATGTTTGCTTGTTGCGTGTTGGAGGGGAAGATAATTGTTGCAGGGGGTTTTACTAACTACAGGAAATCAATATGTAACGCGGAAATCTATGATCCAGAAAAGGATGTCTGGGTTCAATTACCCGATCTCCATCACGCGCACAATTCCGCATGCTCAGGAGTGGTTGTTGGCGGTAAAGTTCATGTCTTGCATAAAGGTTTATCGACTATTCAGGTTTTGGAAAATGTCAAGCAAGGTTGGACCGTTCACGAGTATTCTTGGCTCCAGGGTCCAATGACTGTCGTTAGGGAAAAGCTTTATGTTATGAGCAATTGGTTCATTTACAAGCAGGAAAAAGAAGTAAGAGAGATGGTAGTTTCAGCATCTGAGTTTCGTAGAAGAATTGGGTTTGCTATGATAGGGCTTGGAGATGATATTTATATAGTTGGAGGGGTTAATGGACCGGAGCATTGGAATTGTAACATCAAAGTGTTGTCTGATGTTGATGTATTGACGCTTGGAAATGAGAGGTTGGTGTGGCGTAAGGTTGCTCCAATGACAAGGTGCAGAGGGACAATCCTTGCCTGCACACAGCTGAGAATTTAGGACATGCATAATGTGGATGAAATTCAATGCAGTGTTTTAGGGTAAGTGCTACAATGAACAATTGACAATAAAACGGCTACTAGTTGTAGCACACAGCGTACTGGTGAATAGGAAAAACGAATTAAGATTACTAATGACGGATGGAAGTTAGAGGGTGAACGTGTTAGGTGCCTTCTCTCCTTCGCCGTAGACTGAATATGATGGGAATCTTATCTGAAACGACCTTTGTGAGCTGTCTCGGCTTAGCTATTAGCTGTCTAAAAGCTATGGGAAATAAAATCCCATGCCAGAAACGCGGAAGAAACGAGATGTTCAGCTTTCTTGCACCCTGCTTGCCTAATGTGTAAATCCTATTGCTTTCAGCTGCTGAGTTCTTAGAGGAATGAAGTTCAGTTCGTACTTTGAGAACTATGAGATTTTAACATCTATTTGCATTTGCATTAATGAGCACTATAGTGCTAAATACTTGGTTACTTCAGTCCTGCTTTCATTGCTTAAGGGGCATTATTTTGTCGACTGGGCGTAGTTGTTATTGTTTTTGTTGTCAATCTTCAGTCTATTGGTGTATATCTCGGTTAGTTTCTCATTATAGCAGTTAAAGTGCGTATTCTGTTGCGTCCCAAATTCCACTTGGTGCGGTTAAAGATTGACCCACACTCGCTCAAAAATGAGTTTAACCTGTCTACGTCTGCATTGTTACACAATTATGAGTCATATATAAGATTGAAGTTGTAGCGGCCACAACTTATAATCAGTGTTTTAAAAGGCGTTTTCGGGGCAAGTCCTGGGGGTGAGGCGCACCGAAAATGCCCTGAGGCGATGGTGCGGAGCGAAAGTCTCAAGAGGCATACACCCGGGGCGTTCAGGGCGTACGTCCGGGCGTTAAGGCGAGTTTTTGCAGTGAGGCATAAGCCCAAGTAGGAATGGCAGACGGTGCGGGGCGATGCGGGTGCAGGGCGGTTTCTGTCTTAACTCGCAAAATTTCAACCCGCCTCGCCCCGCCCCGCATAGCACTTAAACCAGCGTTCACCCGTCCCACACTCACACCCGCGTCCACTTGCCCCGCCACAACAGATTTTTTTAAAAAAAAAAATTGTCTCTCCCTTTTCTTTTGGCCAGTAGTTGCAATCATAATTCATAGTGCCAAAACTTGATTTTCTTCATCTATGTCTTGTTTTATTTAAACAAATTTCACTTTAAACATATAATGCTAGACAAAAAATTAAGTTTTTCATATGTGTGAACAGATTTCAATCAAACAAAGGGATTCTCTGTTTGACCGAAAATCAGTCCTATTAATTACCGAAATTAGTCCTATTAATACTCTTCTTTACCAAAACGTTTGACAACCCATTTAATTACATTCAATACACATTTCTCTTCTACATTAATGTCACAACCAAAACACATGTACGAATCCTCCAAAGGAAAGTAGCACTATATAGTTAGAAAAATATAATTAGATTAATGAACATTATAAATATTTTGTGCATCTGTAAACTTAAAGTTATTTCCATAAAAATGTGTTTGTTCCAATATCATAATAGTATATTTATAAACATATATGTTATGTTATTTGTACATAATATACATAAAAAAAAAAATATATCACATATACGTAGTATATATTTCGCATGTCAAATATACTTAAACTATATATAGATCTCATCAAATGTATATAATTTATACATTAAATACACATAATACGTATATCGAATATGTATATTTGTTTATACGTCATATATACAAAATTATACATTGAATACACATAAAATGATTTCGGTATAAGCAAATATACATAATATATTCACTATATATAATATACATAATTAATATATATATATATATATATATATATATATATATATATATATATATATATATATATATACACACACACACCTTCGAACACAGAATAAAAATGTGAATTTATTTAGACTATTTGCATAATGAAAAATGAAAATTCTAGCAACAATATGTTAGGGGAACTTTTATAGATATGGTAAGTTTAGATTAGTGACGAGAGAGAAATAAGATAAATTAATATGGTTCAAAATTAATTCCTTAAATTGTGGATTATGTTTAAAAGTTTGAAGAATACTAAACGTATATGTTCTTTAAAATTTTTGCAGGTTTCATGGGTTAAACAAATAGATTCTGAAAACACACATCTCAAGGGGAACCCAACAGTCAAAGAAGATTGGACGTTTTAGGTTTTAGTTCAATAAATTAAAATCTCACCCCGCGACCCGCCCCGCCCCGCATTAATCTTTTTTATAAAAAAACTAGAACTCGCCCCGCCCCGCCCCGTAACTATACCGTCCCATTGCCATCCCTAAGCCCAAGTGACTTTTTCAAATTAAAATAAAATTTGTTGAATAAGTCCTTAGTATTATACCCAAAATCTCAAAAGTCAGCTTGTAATAATCAAAAGTTTTAAAAAGAACTGAAATATCAAATTTAAAAGTCAAACCTTTTTTTATTGCTAGAAACCCTAATTTATGGTCTTTCTAATTCTTTATCTTGTCTGCTAGTCTGTTAATATCTCCCAAAAGCAATGAACAATTAATTTTTTAAAATATTATTTTTTGCAAATCCAAAGAAAACTCAATTTTCCTCCATAGCAACAAGTTCAAAGTTCAAATTGCAGGTTAATCATCCTTTTTGCTCCTTATGTAGAAAACTTTATTCTTTTCAACTCAAGTTGTTTGTGCTAGTAAGTAGCGTACAAGGATTATTTTGACTAGTTATTAGTGGGATTGAGCAGATATATATATATATATATATATATATATATATATATATATATATATATATATATATATATATATATATATATATATATATATTTTTTTTTTTTTATGTAATTTTACCTATTTAAAAATATTTAATGTTTTATATTATTTTATTAAATATTAAAGATTAAATACCCATGAGGCTATTGCCCCGTGCCTCGGGGCTTACGCCTCGATGAGGCATATATAAAACGTCTCGCCTTCCGCCCACGCCTTTTAAACACTACTTATGATAATGCAATTAAGTCATGAATACAATTGTGCTTCAATTTCAAATAAGTTAAGGTCGGCTATATGAATCCTGATAGACCATGTTACTCAATTTAAATAGCCCATGCCAGTATTATGCAAATGCATGTAAAAAATAATATAAGTTCTATATAATTTCTTAACGTATCTATATTATATTAAAAGCACGAAGGCCCTTAATGAAACATTGTTCGCCTTTTTTACCCTTAGAAAATAGAGTTCATGCTAGACAAAATAATCATTTAATTGTTTTCCTTATAACTAGGAGTATGAAATCAAATAAAATTTTAACTATTAAATATTTTGTTATTTTAACCATGTAAGAATCCTTACCTGCACGTACATTGGTACCTAACTTTCTTTATTATTATTTCCTTATATTTATGTTTTGCACGTACCCTAAATAGAAACAAGTTATATAAAAGAAATTTGTTTTTGAGGGACTCATTGTTTCAATGGTATTTGATGGAGTTGCATCCGTTTATTATATGATCTTTTGCGCATCTCGACCGAGTGAACCCAAGGTAATTTGCTAGAATTTATTTTTTTGTATGATGATGTAATGACCCAATCGGTCATTTTTACTTTTAGAACCTTATTTTTCTAAATAAAACTCCTTGTATATGCTTTTATAAATTTATGACTTGCGGGGATGGTTGGTTCGGGTTTGGAAGTGTTCGGGTTGAAATCGGAACACTTGGTTCCTTAAGTTGGCCTTAAAATGTTAAGTTTGACTTCGGTCAACATTTTGAGAAAACGACCCTGGAATAGAATTTTGATAATTCCAACAGCTCTGTATGGTGATTTTGGACTTAGGAGCGTGTTCGAAATTTTATTTGGAAGTCCGTAGTTAAATTAGGTTTGAAATGACTAAAATAGAAATTTAAGTTTGGAAGTTTGACCAGGGAGTTGACTTTTTGATATCGGGGTCGAAATCCAGTTCCGAAAGTTTTCATAGCTCTGTTATGTCATTTATGACTTGCATGCAAAATTTGAGGTCAATCGGACTTGATTTGATATGTTCCGGCATCGTTTGTAGAAATTGAAAGTTTCAAAATTTATTAGGCTTAAATCTATGTGTGATTCGTGTTTTTATTATTGTTGGATGTATTTTGAAGACTCGACTAAGTTCCTATGATGTATTAGGACTTGTTGGTATATTTGGTTGAGGTCCTGAGGGGCTCGGGCGTGTTCCGTATGGTTAACGGATCATTTTTTGCCTTGGTGAGATAGCTGATATCTGCTGCTGCAATTTTTCTGGTTTTCTCTTTCATGTTCGCGAAGAGTGTTCTGAGCTGGTGAGATTTTTGTTCTACGCGTTCGCGGAGAAGAGTACGCGAACGCGAACACGAAGGGTAGGGCAGTGTGTGCATCGCGAACGCATGAGTGACGTCGCGTTCGCGAAGGAGAGTGAGGCAGCTGGGAAACCCAGTCTTTTGTTCTACGCGTTCACGAGGTAAGGGACGCGTTCACGAAGGTCTGAGTTTGCAAAGCTTCGCGTTCGCGAAGAGGAAAGTTGGGCAGCACATTTTTGTGCTTCGCGAACGCGAGGCAAGGGTCGCGTTCGCGAAGAAGAAACCACTAGACAGAATGTTTAAGTTCAGAAAATGGTCGTCCTATTTTTCATTTTTAACGATTTGGAGCTCAGATTGAGGCTATTTTTGGGAGATTTTCAGGAAAAAAAATATCGGGGTAAGTGTTATTAACTCAATCTTGGTTAGATTACCCGAATCCATCACTGTTTTTAACATTTAATTGATGATTTAAGTTGAAAAATTTTGAAAACCCTCTTGGATAGATTTGAGGATTTGAGGGTCGAACTATTATTGGAATTTAGTTATTTTGGTATGGTTAGACTCGTGGTTGAATGGACATTCATATTTCATAACTTTTGCCGGATTCCGAGACGTCCATTTTTGAGTTAATTTCAGATTTTTATTGCAAAATATAGTATTTTCTTATAGAATTAATTCTATAATTTTTGTTGACTGTATCGAATTAATTATGACTGGATATGAGTCGACCGAAATCAAAAAATCGAGCAAAAAATATACTACTTGGTTAAATTGGAGCAAGTCGAGGTAAGTGACTTGTCTAACCTTGTGTGGGGAAAATTTTCCTCTAGGCTTGGTATTGATGTGATTATTGAAATGTGTTGAAAGTCGTGTACACGAGGTGATGAGTATATACACGAGCTAAATATGAAAGATTATATTTTTAAATTGTGTAGATCACTGTTGCGCATTTATTAAATTATTTTATCTTGTTATATTCTTCATCATTGATCTGAAATATATACCTTAAATTTGTTTGACCTTTTCCTGCTAATTGTTTTACCGGTTTAGTTGAAATTTGATTTCCTTTATTCTGTGTATTATTTGAAGGTTGATTTTCTTTAAATTAAATATTATTAATATGAAGTATTTGACATTTTTAAATTTGATATTGAAGCAACGTATTAAAGATTTTGAAATATTATTTTCCTGAATTATTTATTCCTGAATATTTTTGTAAGATTTTCGTACTCATTGTGATGGAGCCGTGAGATCTTTATTGTGGAAAAATATTATTGATGATTTATTTTGGCATGAGCCGTGAGCTCTTTATTGTGGAAAAATATTATTGTTGACTTATTTTGGCAAGTTAAATTATTTGAGCACTTGAGATGCAAATTGTGATATATTGTGATATTGATACGCATGCGGTGGTATAAGGTCTGGGTATTGAAACGCATGCGGTGAGATAAGGGTGGCTTAATATGCGTGGCTGGTAGGGGGAACTACTAGAAGTCATGCGGTGTGATAAGGATGGCTAAAACGCGGGATGCTATTTCGGAAAATATATTTTCTTTAAAATAAATTGTGAAGGCTCCCGCGGTGAGATAATGAAATGAGATATTGTGAATTTATTTATGATATGGGACTACGAGGCGGTACCTCGGTAGTACTTTTGTTGATATTTGATTTATGGCCGTAGTTGCCTATGATTTTGTTGTGATTTTTCTTAAAGTTGAAAAGAAATTCTGTTTTGTTTCCATGAGGTATTTATTTATCATTATTTGGTGTAATTAAATGTGACATACTACTTGATTCATTTTCATTGTCATTTTATCTTATTAAATTATTTAAATATTTTTCCATGTCATTATTTATTTTTCAGTAGGGACTGACCTGACCTCGTCATTACTCTACCGAGGTTAGGCTTGGCGCTTACTAGGTACCGATGTGGTATACTCATACTACGCTTCTGCACATCTTTTTATGCAGATCCAGGTACATCTTACCAGCCTAGACGTCAACGAGTTACCTGCGCACGGAGACTTCGAGGTATATCTGCCAGCGTCCGCAGACTCCGGAGTTCCCTTCTATCATTTTTATATTGCTTCCTTATTTTTTTTTTAGACCTTGATATATAGAGACACTGAGAATAAATTTTTAGAAACTTGTGACTTATTTCTACAGGGTTTTGGGAGTTGAAATGGCTTGAATTGTAGTTTATTTATTTAAGATTTAAATTTTATTCCGCATTGATAGGCTTACCTAGTCTTAGAGACTAGGTGCCATCACGACATCATACGGAGGGAATTTGGGGTCGTGACAAGTTGGTATCAGAGCACTGGGTTCATAGGTATTATGAGTCAGAAGCAGGTTTGGTAGAGTCTTGCTGATCGGTACGGAGACGTCTGTACTTATTTTCGAGAGGCTATGGAACCGTTAGTTAATATTCATTCCTTTGATTCCTTATCGTGCGTATTTGTTGACTTCAAAATTTTAAACCATTGTCTTTCTATTCTCTCACAGATGGTGAGGACACGCACAACTGGATCTGATGATCAGACACCCGCGCCCCCTGTTGGAGCCGCAAGAGGCTGGGGTCGGGGCAAAGGCCGAGAAAGACCACATGGTGCAGCCAGAGCAACTGCACGAGTTGCTGCACCAGAGCCACCAGTAGCTCCAGTTGGAGAGCAGGCACCTGAGACGCCTGTTACTACTCATATACTTCAGGAGACTCTTGCCCAGTTTTTGAGCATGTTTGGCACTCTAGCTCAGACAGGGTTAATTCCACTTGCTCCTACCACATCTCAGGCCGAGGGAGGAGCACAGACTCTCGCTGCCCGTACTCCAGAGCTATAGGCCCAAGTTGACCATGGACTAGAGCTTATACTAGTGCAGCCAGTTGTCCCAGTTCGACCTGAGATTAGGACAACAGTTTTAGAGGGGGAGCAGCTCAGGCTCGAGAGGTATAAGAAGTACCACCCTCCCACTTTCAGCGGTTTAGCTTTAGAGGATGCTCAGGATTTTCTGGAGGAATGTCACCATATCCTCCGTACTATGGGGATTGTGGATTCTAGTGGGGTTTCTTTCACGACATTCCAGTTTAGAGGAGCAGCCTACCAGTGGTGGCGGGCATATGAGTTGGATAGTCCGGTTGAGGCAGCTTTACTTACTTGGATTCAATTTTCAGATATGTTCTTAAGGGAGTATGTTCCTCAGAGTCTTAGAGATGTATGGCGTGTAGAGTTTGAGCAGCTGCGCCAGGGTTCTATGACCGTGTCAGAGTATGCGGTCCGATTCAGTGATTTGGCTAGGCATGCACCAGCCTTAGTTGCTATTGTTCGAGAGCGGGTTCGCAGATTTATTGAGGGTCTCCACCCTATTATCAGATACAGTATGGCCCGAGAGTTAGAGATGGACATCACATACCAACATGTGGTGTCAATTACTAGGAGATTGGAAGGTATGCGGACTCGGGAGAGGGAAGAGAGGGAAGCTAAGAGACCCCGAGATTCTGGCACATATAATAAATCTCGTGCCCAGTTGCAGCCCGTCATAGTAGAGGTTATGTGAGTCGTCTTATTCATTCAGCACTTCCATCTTCCGGTGGTATTCCGGCTACTCCCAGACCTCAGGTTCCATATTATGCACCGCTAGTGTCTTCAGTACCTCCTGTACGGGATGCTTTCAGCGGGCAGTCTAGTCGATCAGGCCCGAGCCAGTCCCAGCAGCCACGTACTCCGAGGGATTTTTTTGAGTGTGGTGACACTCGTCATATCATGAGGGATTGCCCCATACTTAGGAAGGGTACACCTCCACGGATTTCTCAGGCCCCACCTATTCCACAGGGTCTCCAGGCTTCTCACGCCATGATTACTGCACCAGTTGCCACTCCACCTGCACAGCCAGCTAGAGGTGGAGGTCGGGCAGGTAGAGGTCACCCTAGAGGGGGAGGCTAGGCCAGATATTATGCCCTTCCTGCTAGGACAGAGGCCGTTGCATCCGATTCTGTTATCATAGGTAGGGGTGTTAAAAACCGAACCGAAATCGAAAACTGAACCGAAACCGAAGCTTAATGGCTTATTGGTATCGGGTTAACGGTTTAACGGACGGGGAACAGATTGAATTTTTTTATTAACGGCTTATCGGTTTGGGATTATTCAATTTTCTTAACGGATAATCCGTTAACCCATTAAGAATATATATATATATATATATATATATATATATATATTAAATATCAAAAACCCTTCCACTTCTTCTAGTACTCTATCTCTAAGTTCTAACGCCTAATTCCTAAATAATTAGAACCCTAACGCCTAAACTTCAACCAGCAGCCACCAGCAGAATTATGGTTCTCTTTATTCGACCATAATTCAACTAGATTCAGTAGAAATTCAACCAGTACTTCAGCAGCCACCTGCAGTACTCTATCCCGTCGACTTCCAGGCTTCCATCACTCTATCTTAGTGCCCTAGTATGAAGAGCAAGCTCATATCTTTGCTTTTTAAAATTATAAATATGGCTCCAGCACAGCCTTTGTGTTAATTATTAATATATTGTTACTTTTCTAAGAGAAATGAATAAGAAACAAAGGGAAGGACCGCACGTTTATTGTAATGTTGCTTCGTTTATGCTATGAATAAATTAATAAAAGCTTAGATACCATTATATTTAATGAGCTAAACAGCCTAAACTACTAAAATTGTTCCTTTGTATCTAAACCCAGGCAATCACATAGTTATCTCAATGAAATTTGATATCCTTGTATGATCCATGTTATAGCTAGCAAGAGTTACAGTGGCATATTCATTAGAACTACTTTTTCCTTAATTACATCATATCATAGTCTGCTTTGGGATGTAATGTAGACTACAATGTGTTCTACTTTTTTCACTCTACACCACATGACACACTACTTCATTCTTATGTAGGCGTTAACAGACATGTATGTCTGGACTCAATGTGTAATTTTCTATTCTGAATTTGTATGTTAGGCGGTCAACAAACAATTAATGCACGTAATATAGATTGAATTAGGCCGATAAATCGCCCGATAAGAGCTAAACCGATACCAATCCGCCCGATATCTTATTGGGTGGCTAGCAGATTAATACATTTAAAAGCCGATAACCGTTAAGAGTAATTAACCGCCCAATTCGCCCGATAAGCAGCCCTAATCACAGGTATTATTCCGATTTGTCATAGAGATGCATCCGTCTTATTTGATCCAGGCTCCACTTATTCTTATGTGTCATCTTATTTTGCCCCGTATTTGGGCGTATCACGTGATTCCTTGAGTTCTTCTGTTTATGTATCTACACCTATGGGTGAATCTATTATTATGGACCGCGTGTATCGGTCGTATTTAATTATTATCAGCGATTTTGAGACCAGAGCTGATTTATTATTGCTCAGTATGGTGGATTTCGATATTATTTAGGGCATGGGCTGGTTGTCGCCCTATCACGCTATTCTTGATTGTTACGCCAAGACGGTGACGTTGGCTATGCCAGGTTTACCGCGGCTAGAGTGGAGAGGTACCTCGGATCATGTTCCTAGCAGGGTTGTTTCATTTCTTAAAGCTCAATGAATGGTTAAAAAGGGGTGTGATGCGTATCTGGCCTATGTGAGAGATGTTAGTATTGATAATCCTATTATGGAGTCAGTTCCTGTAGTAATGGATTTTCCTGATGTATTTCCAGTAGATCTTCCGGGTATGCCACCCGACAGGGATATTGATTTATTACTGGGTACTCTGCCATTTCTATTCCACCATATCGTATGGGCCCAGCAGAGTTGAAAGAATTAAAAGAACAGTTACAGGAATTGCATGATAAGGGCTTCATTTGGCCTAGTGTATCGCCTTGGGGTGCTCCTATCTTATTTGTAAAGAAGAAAGATGGTTCTATGCGAATGTGTATTGATTACCGCCAGCTAAACAAGGTTACAGTGAAGAACAAGTATCCATTGCCACGTATTGATGACCTATTTGATCTCCTTCAGGGTGCTAGGGTATTCTCTAAAATTGACTTGCGTTCAGGCTATCATCAGTTGAAGATTCGGGAGCCAAATATCCCAAAGACTGCTTTCAGGACTCGGTACGGTCATTACGAGTTCCTTGTGATATCTTTTGGGCTGACCAACGCCCCAGCAGCATTTATGCACTTAATGAATAGTGTATTTCAGCCCTATCTTGATTCTTTCGTCATTGTGTTTATTGACGACATTCTAGTGTATTCCCAAAGTCAGGAAGATCATGAGCAACACCTGAGGGTTGTGCTCCAGACTTTGAGAGAGAAGAAGTTATATGCAAAATTTTCAAAGTGTGAATTCTGTCTTGATTCAGTGGGATTTTTGGGTCATATAGTTTCGTGCGAGGGGATCAAGGTAGATCCGAAGAAGATTGAAGCAGTGCAGAGTTGGTCCAGACCGTCCTCAGTTACGGAAATCCGGAGTTTCCTTGGTTTGGCATGGTATTATCGCCGATTTGTAAAGGGTTTCTCTTTTATTATTGCATCTATGACCAAATTGACCCAGAAGGGTGCTCCATTCAGGTGAACCAAGGAATATGAGGAGAGCTTCCAAAAGCTCAAGATAGCTTTGACTACAGCCCCAGTATTGGTATTATCTACAGGTACAGGGTCTTATACTGTGTATTGTGATGCATCGCGTATTGGTCTCGGCGCAGTGTTGATGCAAGATGGTAGGGTAATTGCCTATGCGTCCAGACCATTAAAGGTGCATGAAAAGAATTATCATGTACATGACCTGGAGTTAGCAGCTATTGTTCATGCCTTAAAATTTTGGCGGCATTATTTGTACGGTGTCCATTATGAGGTCTACACTAATCACCAGAGTCTACAACATCTGTTTAAATAGAAGGATCTTAATTTGCGGCAGCGGAGATGGTTGGAGTTGCTTAAGGATTATGATATCACCATTCTCTATCATCCTGGGAAGGCCAATGTAGTGGACGATGCCTTGAGTCGTAAGGCGGAGAGTTTGGGCAGCTTAGTGTATTTACCGGTAGCAGAGAGGCCTTTAGCCTTGGATGTTCAGGCCTTGGCCAATCAGTTTGTCAGATTGGATGTCTCCGAGCCGAGTTGAGTTTTGGCTTGTGTGGTTTCTCAGTCCTCTCTTTATGATCGTATCAGGAAGCGTCAGTATGATGACCCCCATTTGCTGGTCCTCAAGGATACAGTTCAACACGGTGATGCCAAGGAAGTCACTATTGGAGATGACAGTGTACTACGGATGCAGGGCAGGCTATGCGTACCCAATGTAGATAGCTTGCGTGAGTTGATTCTCTAGGAGGCTCATAGTTCGCGGTACTCCATTCATCCGGGTGCTGCAAAGATGTATCAGGACTTGAGACAGCACTATTGGTAGAGGCGGGTGAAGAAAAACATAGTGGAGTACGTAGCTCGGTGTCTAAATTGTCAACAGGTGAAATATGAGTATCAATGACCAAGTGGATTGCTTTAGAAGTTAGAGATTCCAGAATGGAAATGGGAGAGAATCACTATGGATTTCGTTGTTGGGCTCCCACGGACTCAGAGGAAGTTCGATGCAGCTTGGGTGATTGTGGATAGATTAACCAAGTCAGTTCATTTCATTCCTGTGATAACTACCTACTCTTCCGAGCAGTTGGCTCGAATTTATATACGCGAGATTGTCATACTTCACGGCGCACCAGTATCTATCATCTCTGACCGGGGTACGCAGTTTACATCACGGTTCTAGAGGGCAGTACAGCGTGAGTTGGTACTCGGGTAGAGTTGAGTATAGCATTTCACCCTCAGACAGTCGGGCAGTCCGAACGCACTATTCAGATACTGGAGGATATGCTTCGTGCGTGTGTGATAGATTTTGGGGGTGCTTAGGATCAGTTCTTACCACTTGCGGAGTTTGCTTACAACAACAGTTACCAGTCAAGCATTCAGATGGCTCCGTATGAGGCTTTATATGGTAGGCGATGCCGGTCTCCAGTGGGTTGGTTCGAACCGGGCGAGGCTAGGCTATTGGGTACAAACTTGGTTCAGGATGCCTTGGAAAAGGTTAAATTGATTCAGGATCGACTTCGTACAGCCCAATCTAGACATAATAGTTATACGGATCGGAAGGTTCGTGATGTTGTATTCATGGTTGGTGAGCGGGTCTTGCTCCGGGTTTCTCCTATGAAGGGTGTGATGAGGTTCGAGAAGAAGGGCAAGTTGAGCCCTAGGTATATTGGGCCTTTTGAGATTCTTGAGAGAGTTAGAGAGGTGGCTTACAAACTTGCACTACCACCTAGTATCTCTGCAGTTCATCCGGTATTCCATGTTTCTATGCTTCGGAAATATCACGACGATCCGTCTCATGTGTTTAGACTTCAGTTCAGTTCAGTTGGACAAGGATTTGTCTTATGTTAAGGAACCAGTGGCTATTTTAGATAGGCAGGTTCGAAAGCTGAGGTTAAAGAACATTGCTTCCGTAAAGGTTCAGTGGAGGGGTCATCCAGTCGAGGAGGCGACTTGGGAGACCGAGCATGATATGTGCAGTTGTTATCATCATCTTTTCACCACTCCATGTATAATTCTAAACCCGTCCGAGGACGAACGTTTGTTTAAGAGGTGGGAATGTAATGACCCAACCGGTCATTTTTACTTTTAGAACTCTGTTCCCCTAAATAAAACTCCTCGTATGTACTTTTATAAATTTATGACTTGCGGGGATGGTTGGTTCGGGATTTGGAAGTGTTCGGGTTAAAATCGGAACACTTGGTTCCTTAAATTGGCCTTAAAATGCTAAGTTTAAATGACCCCGAAATAGAATTTTGATGATTCCAACAGCTCTGTATAGTGATTTTGGACTTAGGAGCGTGTTCAAAATTTTATTTGGAAGTTCGTAGTTAAATTAGGCTTGAAATGGCTAAACTAGAAATTTAAGTTTGGAAGTTTGACCGGGTAGTTGACTTTTTGATATCGGGGTCGGAATCCAGTTCCGAAAGTTTTCATAGCTCTGTTATGTCATTTATGACTTGCATGCAAAATTTGAGGTCAATCAGACTTGATTTGATATGTTCTGGCGTCGTTTGTAGAAATTGAAAGTTTCAAAGTTTTATTAGGCTTGAATCTATGTGTAATTCGTACTTTTAGTATCGTTGGATGTATTTTGAAGACTCGACTAAGTTCGTATGATATATTAGGATATGTTGGTATATTTGGTTGAGGTTCCGAGGGTCTCGGGCGTGTTCCGTATAGTTAACAGATCATTTTTGGCCTTGGTGAGATAAGTGATATCTGCTGCTGCAATTTTTCTGGTTTCCTCTTTCGCGTTCGCGAGAGGAGCCTCATGTTTGCGAAGAGTGTTCTGAGCTGGTGAGATTTTTATTCTACATGTTCGCGAAGGAGAGTACGCGAAGGATAGGGCAGTGTGTGCATCGCGGACGCATGAGTGCCGTCGCGTTCGCGAAGGAAAGTGAGGCAGCTGGGAACCCCAATCTTTTGTTCTACGCGTTCGCGAGGTAAGGGACGCATTCGCGAAGGTCTGAGTTTACAAAGCTTCGCGTTCGTGAAGAGGATAGTTGGGCAGCACATTTTTGTGCTTCGGAAACGCGAGGCAAGGGTCACGTTCGCGAAGAAGAAATCACTAGACAGAATGTTTAAGTTCAGAAAATTTTTTAACGATTTGGAGCTCGGATTGAGGCGATTTTTGGGAGATTTTCAGAAAAAATATCAGGGTAAGTGTTCTTAACTCAATCTTGGTTAGATTACCCGAATCCATCACTGTTTTTAACATTTAATTGGTGATTTAAGTTGAAAATATTTGAAAACCCTCTTGGATAGATTTGAGGATTTGAGGGTCGAATTGTTATTGAAATTTAGTCATTTTGGTATGGTTAGATTCGTGGTTGAATGGGCGTTCATATTTCGTAATTTTCGCCGGATTCCGGGACGTGGGCCCCACGGGCCATTTTTGAGTTAATTTCGGATTTTAATTGAAAAATGTAGTATTTTCTTATAGAATTAATTCTATAATTTTTGTTGACTTTATCGAATTAATTATGACTGGATACGAGTCGACCGGAATCGAAAAATCGAGAAAAAAACATACTACTTGGTTAAATTGGAGCAAGTCGAGGTAAGTGACTTGTCTAACCTTGTGTGGGGGAAATTTTCCCCTAGGATTGATATTGATGTGATTATTGAAATGTGTTAAAAGTCGTATATACGAGGTGACGAGTGTGTACATGTGCTAAATGTGAAAGATTATATTTTTAAATTGTGTAGATCACTGTTGCGCATTTATTAAATTATTTTATCTTGTTATATTCTTCATCATTGATCTGGAATATATACCTTAAATTTGTTTGACCTTTTCCTGCTAGTTGTTTTATCTGTTTAGTTGAAACTTGGTTTCCTTTATTCTGTGCATTATTTGAAGGTTGATTTTCTTTAAATTAAATATTATTAATATGAAGTATTTGACATTTTTAAATTTGATATTGAAGCAACATATTAAAGATTTTAAAATATTATTTTCCTGAATTATTTATTCCTGAATATTTTTGTAAGATTTTCGTACTCATTGTGATGGAGCCGTGAACTCTTTATTGTGAAAAAATATTATTGATGATTTATTTTGGCATGAACCGTGAGCTCTTTATTGTGAAAAAATATTGTTGTTGACTTATTTTTGGTAAGTTAAATTATTTGAGCACTTGAGGTACAAATTGTGATATATTGTGATATTGATACGTATGCGGTGGTATAAGGTCTGGGTATTGAAACGCATGCGGTGAGATAAGGGTGTCTTGATACGTGTGGCTAGTAGGGGGAACTACTAGAAGTCATGCGGTGTGATAAGGATGGCTAAAACGCGGGATGCTATTTCGGGAAATATGTTTTCTTTAAAATAAATTGTGAAGGCTTCCGCGGTGAGATAAGAAAATGAGATATTGTGAATTTATTTATGATTTGGGACTACGAGGCGGTACCTCGGTAGTGCCCTTGTTGATATTGATTTATGGCCGTAGTTGCCTATGATTTTGTTGTGATTTTTCTTAAAGTTGAAAAGAAATTCTGTTTTGTTTCCACGGGGTATTTATTTGCCATTATTTGGTGTAATTAAATGTGACATACTACCTGATTCATTTTCATTGTCATTTTATCTTATTAAATTGTTTAAACATTTTTCCATGTCATCATTTATTCTCCAGTAGGGCCTAACCTGACCTCGTCACTACTCTACCGAGGTTAGGCTTGTCACTTATTGGGTACCGCTGTGGTATACTCATACTACGCTTCTGTATATCTTTTTGTGCAGACCCAGGTACATCTTACCAGCCTAAACGTCAGTGAGTTACCTGCGCACGGAGACTTCGAGGTATATCTGCCAGCGTCCGCAGACTCCGGAGTCCCCTTCTATCATTTTTATGTTGCTTCCTTATTTTTCTTTAGACCTTGATATATAGAGACATTGAGAATAAATTTTTAAAAGCTTGTGACTTATTTCTATCGGGTTTTGGGAGTTGAAATGACTTGAATTGTAGTTTATTTATTTCAGATTTAAATTTTATTCCGCATTGATAGGCTTACCTAGTTTTAGAGATTAGGTGCCATCACGACATCCTACGGAGGAAATTTGGGATCGTGACATATGACCATGTAGTATTCACTATTTGGGGACGGAGACTTACTTTTGTTCAACTGATAGGGTACTAAACCTGTTCTTTGCATATTTTTGTTATCCAGTTTATGAAATTCTTTTTCAATTACTCTATGCCTTTTACTTGCTTGTTGTTGCAAACGGTATGTCTTTCGGTTGCTTGGCAATGTTCCGGTCGAATTCACACACCTAAGATCAAGATAAGGACTTGCAAAATAACTTTTTTTGATTTCCTACCTATATTGCAGTTTTTTTTATTTTAATATGTATTTTTTTTTATTTAGGTTTCAAATCTATAAAGGCAGACTTTATATGTATATTACAATTAATTTCTCTTGCTTTAAAAATATTTTTTAGATTGATTCAATACTTGTCTATTCTTTTGTTGCGGTGACATTACTTCATGTATAATTCTTCACTAAGTTGTTTTTATATCCATTACTTCTAGACATTATACTGCTATTTTTTACAAAATCTCTAATTAATAGAGAAATAATATTTTTGCCAAGTGCCAAATTATGAGGTTTGCTTAGAGTTTCCATTAGTTAAGTAAATTAAAATTCGTACATATAAATATCACAATAGGATCTCACATGTTTCCTCCGGAAACGGTTTATATTCATCCTTTTTAGGCCAAACTTCTATTATAGTTTTTATTTTTTTCAATAAATATTTTTAATTGTACTCTTTGATTTTAATTTTTATCTATAAATTAATTAAACCACTAAACTTGTAACTAGAATATAATAACTTAAAGTTTAGCTAAACTAATATATTTAAAACTTTGAAACTTCTAAATTTTCATTTTGTTTTCCTATAATTTTAAAAATTATTCGTATCATCAGTAAGTCTTGAAATTTCAAAGTTGGCAGAGTCCGTCCACCGTTCGCCTTTTTATCTTTCTAAAATAGAATTTACACTAGACAAAACAGTCATTTGATTATTCTCCTAGCTAATATTTAGCCATTTAGGAGTTTTAAATTAAATTAGATTTATTACTTATTAAATTTTTCTTTATTTGAATTAAGTAAGAAGTTCTTATAATTAGGACTTTAAAATCATTGAAGTTTTACGTTATATAAATTTTATATTTAAGGTATAATTAAGTAACACCAAATTTTTTTGCGTATGATTTTTCTACAATTGAATATTTTATAGTACAAAAGTGATTGTACATTTGTGCTAATTTTAGGTGAACAATTATGATGTAAATAAAATAAAATAAAATAAAGATTAAAGAAAGAGGAAGAATTTACTTTGTCCTTTATCGCAAATAGTAATTAACCTATAAATGCTATGAGTAGTCTATGTAAGATTGGTCCACTGACTATTAGTTTTATTCTTCGATCACTAATTTACTTAGATATAAATATTAATATAGATATTAACACATAATTAGAAAAAATAATAACAAAAATATTTAATAATAGCAAGAGAAAGAGAGAAAGAAAATTGATTGATAAAAGTCATTTACTAACACTATGATAAATATAAAGTGCAAAAGTTCAATTTTTTATCATTTGACAAGAGAATTTCTGGGATAAAAATATAGTTAGAATTAATTATTTAATATATGGTATGAGCTAATACTAATAATTTGAATCCTCAAAAAAACAAATTATTGCTTTAATAATTAAAAAAGATAATGAAATATTTGAATTAAAAGAAATCAGAATATAAAAAAAATTCAGTTACAATATTAATAATTAAATTAGTTAAAATGCAAACTTTAAGAAATAAGGATGAAATCATAGAAGATAAAACATATTCATAAAGAAAAGTAAGGTGAGACACAATTTAACATATTTGTATATCATATTATAAGATATGTATAATTACAAATAATATACAACTAATTTAACTTATTTCATCATCTATGCATATTCAGAAGATATTGAATATAATTACTATGTTAGTGTGAGAAAAATTATTTTCATCATTTAAACAAATATTATATTTTATTTTAACGTCAATGTATATATTTTTAATTGATAGACACCATACACACGTACAACGCACGTATACTAAAACTAGTAAATCATTAAAAGATTAAACCTCTCTTAGAAAGCATAAGACCTACAGTAAAAGTGCTAAGTTTAAAATATTCTCAATTAGTAATATGTATCACTTATAAAGATATTTTTCTTTAATAGTATCATATCTTTTGTATGCATTTATCCTCAATTATATAGTTTTTAGGCTTTCCCCATTATCTTTTAACACCATAATTATATTTGATAATACTAGTCTTTATGTACGTGCGATGCACAAATAATTTATGTTAAATATTACCAAATATATTTCAAAAGAAACATTCTAAAATGACACAATTATGCTAAAAGTTGTAAAATCACCACTTAAAAATGCAGCAATACTTAATATTATTTTTCTGATTGGATGATTCACTTTAGTTAAGTCGTAGTGATTCAGAAACTTAGAAGTCATATATTTTTAAATTAAGATACATAAATAATGAACACAAAAATAGAAAGTCATTAGACATTAATCCAGTCTCTAGATTCAACACTTATTCTAATTAATAAAACTTTAATCGTATTTCTCATCCACAAGTATACATGTTCGTACATGAAATAGTTTAGTGTGTCCAAATATCGATTGTCACCGATGTACTACATATACACAATCTTATGTTTTTGTCCTAAAATAGTCAACATGGTTTTTCATTATTTGCGTTATATTTGAACTACTTTTTTTAACTTGTAAACTATTTTATTATATTATTAGCGAGTAATTTTTGGTTCAAATTCATAGTGGCTAAAGTTTTAAATATTACGATCCATCAACAGAAAGTTATCTTGTTGAAAAAGTATAAAATTTAGCTTTTAAAGAGTATAAAAATCAGTTTACATACATATGTTAAGTGATATTTTTTTTTTCACTTGTCATTTTGTATTCATTATTCGGCCTAACTAAATCTGATTTGATCAAGAAAGTTCCACTTTAAAGGGTAAAGTGCTCCCGACGAGAAAGAATTTTCCAAAGTTTGAATATTAAACTTCGGATTATGGATGGCCAGATACTTACTATTATAAACATAACCTTTGGGGGTGGTTGAGTGCTATTTTATCTTAGTGTCAAAAGTATTTTGTTATCTCTGTAGTTTTAATACTGCGACTATGTTGGTCTGAGCCGATGGTCTATCGGAAACAACTTTTTTACTTGCACAAGATAGGGGTAAGACTGCATACAAACTGCTATCTCAAGACCCCACTTGAGAGATTATACATGATTTTTTGTTATTGTTGTTATTAACAAAAGTATTTTGCACTAAAAATCCAAAATCAAGTGAATCCTAACAGATTAGATGAATTAATATGGGAGGTATTTGCCTTTATCTCTGAATCTTAGACCTTTTTAAAGAGTTCAAGAGACCGGACGGGTTCTAGGGAAGGAAAAGCTTTTGAAAAGTTTCGTACTTAGATAATTTGTGCATATGTTCTTGGTCAGCATTGGCTCTTTTCCTCTTCAAAAATTTGGAATTAACATTGAGCATATCTTTGTCTTCGTCATGTAAATCAAGAGGAGATCATTTATAATTGAAACGTACAACAAAATATTAACTCAAAATCGCAAGAAAATGAAAAGAAAATTGACTAAATTAATAAGAAAATATACGTGTCAGCTTTTGATTAGTGTTTCTTAATGTTAAACTTTGTAAAATTGAATGCAGAAATTTATTCTACTTGTATTTTGTATACCTACTTGACTTGGACTCTACAATTAATGAAGTACTTTTACATTTTTGTACATTAATATTATAAGTAATCAATTAATATTTTAGGGCTATTTTGGTCTACCAATATTGTATTTATACTTTTATAATAATATAGATATAGATAATAAAATATTTTTTTTTCTTTTTAAATTATTTTTTAAAAAGAAGTCAACATGGGCCGCAAGTTCTGGACTACATCACTGCCAAAAATGGGCCGTCCAAAATAACGGACTTAACTGACAGAATCGTCTCTCTCTAATTGTAAAACCTACAGACTTAAACCCTAGGGAGAAAAACGAAGGTTTTTACTGTTCTCAACAACAATGGAGGAAACCAACATGGATGATTGTGAACAGAACCGTGAGTCCGAGGTTGCTCCAGCTTTAATTGCAGTTCACCCAACTCATCAATCCGTTGCTGTCGCCGTCGGTTCAAATCTCCGTGTCTTTAATCTTCAGTAAGCGTCATTTAACTATAGTTTTAATTCAAGTGCGTGCGAAGAAAATTATTATTTCTCGCTAATTCTTATGACAATGTGTTCAAACGTAGTACTTGTTCGTATTTATGCGCATAATTTCACTGGGTACAAAATTTAATATAAGGAGAACTGTTGGAACTTGTGGTTTTAAAATAAATTATTAAAATTTTAATTTAATCCAAATATAGAAAGCTTCATCTATAATTATTAGTCTATGTGTGCTGAGAATCGTTACACTTTCTGTTTTTTATGATGATTTGTTTTAGACATAATGTACCTCACACGAGGTAGGGCTAAGGTTTGCATACACCCCATCCTCCCTATACTCCTGTGGGATCACACTGGTATGTTGTTATTGTTGTTCAGACTTAATGTATGTGTGTGTCTATATATATATAAGTAAAAGGGCAGCCCGGTGCACTAAGCTCCCACTATACGCGGGGTCCGGGGAAGGAACGGACCACAAGAGTCTATCGTACGCAGCCTTACCTTGCAAATCTGCACGAGGCTGTTTCCACGACTCGAACCCGTGACCTCCTGGTCACATGACAATAACTTTACCGGTTACATCAAGGCTCCCCTCATGTGTCTATATATATATATATAAACCAAATTACAAACAACCATTAATAGTCACAACCATTCAAATTACAAAGCTAAAAGTAACATTCCCAAATCTAAAGAAATAAATTGTTACTTCCCAAAGCTTAATAAACAAATTGTGACTTTTCATTCTTTTGATACCTTTCTACCATATGTTCATAAAAATATTTATTTGATAACACCAAACTACCAACAAAAACGACATACCACATTTATTTTGAAAACACCAAACATTCTAGCAACAACAAACACGAACCATATGTGTTAAGACTCTTGGTAATGGAAAAAATGAAACTTATTTTTTTAATTCCTCCTTGACATGGCTTTTTGTTTTACTTCTTATACGTGCTATTTATGTTGTGGTTTAATGATTTGTTGGATAATTTTAACGTTGTTTGTGGCTGACAAAGACACAAGGATTCAAAATCTTATTTTTTGTTGGATGTCAATAAAATTGTATTGTTTTTCGTTATTGACTAATTTTCATGTGTGACAAAGAAACAAATTTTCATTACTTAGTACCCGCTGAAGTATGATTCTGGTGTTTCTTTCCTGTCATATGTTGGTTTTGTTTAGGATTCACATATTACTACCATAATAAGTTTCTGGTTTAGTTTATTTCCTTTTGTCTATTTTGGAGATTAAAAAAGAGAGATGAGTTTGATCTTCGTATAGTTTTTTCCATTCATTTGTTCACGTATAAGGAGAGGTCAAAATTATCATTTGGTATAAAATATGTTTAGGAATGAAAATATTAAACTAGAAAAAGGTAATAAAAAAGTTATAAACTTTAAAAAGAAATATGTCCAACTCTCATGATTTTCAAAAGTGACAACAAAATCAAGCACCTTGATAGTATGTAGTATACTATCAGATTATTTTTATCGTAGCAGAGTTTTAGTAATTATTCCCTTTGTCCCGATTTATGTGATACTTTTTGTTTTCCGAGATTCAAACTTCTTAAATTTGACCATATGTATTTGGACATAAATATTTTTGGTCTTTCGAAATAAAATTTACATATACGAAAACTACGTAAAAAATATAATAATAATAATAATTAATAATTAAAAATATCTAAACAAAGAATAATTCGTTTGATTCTCGAAATCTGAACACTTTCACATAAACTTGGACGGAGGGAGCATAAAGTTCAAGAACATGTCTATAGTTGGACCGAAATCTAGGAATGGAGTATGCGATAATCCTTAACTAAGAAAACCACAAAAAAATAATAAGATATATACTTAAAAAGTAATTTGATTAGCAAGCTATTATATTATTTTCTATAGATTAAATAAATAGAAAGTTTTACTTTTTGCTCGCCTGAAGAAGAAAAAACAACTTCTCTCAATTAGCTGACTCTATTTGTGTATTTAAGAATAAAAAATAAGTAGATTTCTAAACAAAATAAAAAAAACTTTTAAATCATTATATGGTTATGCGTTATTGCTAAAACTAGAAAGTAAACATGAAAATTTGTGAAATTGGTAATAAAATAAAACTTGAACAAACTTTAAGTTTTGATATATTGACTGAAATGATTGACTTCTAAGGTAGAATTTTTTCCTTTATTGAGGTGGCTAAGTAGAATAGATAATTATCATTTTTGTACTTACACTTTTGTCTTCACTTTTATTCTATGGACCAAACACAAATTTTAATAGAATATTTATATTATTTAAAGTTTTACTCTTCTAAAGACCGAATACACACGTGCAACGCGCGTGCCGAGAGACTAGTAAGTATATATAGATTGAGAGAGAGCGAGAGCAATTGCCGAAGGTCTACCGGAAACAACTTATCTACCTTCCCAAGGTAGGGGTAATATCTGTATACACACAACCGTGCCCAGACCCTACTTGTGGGGATTACACTGGGTTTGTTGTTGTTGTTGTTGAGCAATTATCAAAAATATATCTCCGTACTTGTCTCATTGTTCCCTTAAATATATTGAAATGCTTCTAAACTGAAGCAAGTTTTTGTCTCTTTTTCATAGAGATTTAAGGAAAAAAAAAGGAGCTTTTTTATGCAGCACGAATGTGTTGTGTCATGTATGCTCACGTCACGAGTTGCGAAAAGTTTAGTATGCTTAACACCTTTTGTTTGATCTGTATTTGTCTAAATTCGAGCCTTTATTTCAGTTGTTTTGTCTTGGGCAAATTGCCTGAGGCCTATGCATTTTTGAATTCAATCATAGATATTTTGCCACTCATATCTGTGCTCTCTTTTCTCTTAGACTTTGTTTGGAGACTTCGCTGTAGCACTAAGTCAGATTTTTAAGTGAAGAAGGGTGGACAGAGTTTCGAAGCTGAAACAACTTTTTTATCGGTCATACAAAAATTAAGGGGTTTTTCATTCCTTTTTCCAAAAAAGTCTTTTCTAAAGATTTTAGTATAATTTTTCGATAAATATTAGATTTTTCTACAATAAAGGTTCTTTATAATAACATGTAAAGCAGAATTGTACTATCATCTATTCCTTAATGGAGGTAATCCTTTATATAGGTTTGACTTATTTCAGACCCATGTCGTTGTAATACTGGTAGATATTTTATTTCTTTAAGAAAATCAGAGGGAAGTGTAACAACAGTAACAAAGACTTTTTTTTGTCCTAATGGCACTGAATTGAGATTCTGTTATCCGTTTTTTGTTGTAGATTTATGCTACTTAAAAAACAACAAAAATTTGCGCTTTACAACTTGGTTATATATTAAACTCTGTAATTTGTTGCAGAGAAGGTTGTTCGGTTTCATTGGTGGATGATTCAGGGGTGCATATGCATAAGGATTCAATAAGAGCAATTCGGTATGGTGCTGAAGGCAAGCTCTTTGTATCTGCTGGAGATGACAAACTTGCTAAGATTTGGTTGACTGATTCTTGGCGCTGTATAAGTTCGGTGTAAGTTTCTGATGTTCAAGTTCTGCTTTGCTAAAATGTACTTAACAAAGTGCAACTTTAAGCTTTTAAGTTAACATTAGGTGCAGTCCGGAGAAAAAGGTTATCAATTTGCTTACATTAGTTTAAAAACTTGGCAGAAAATATATCCTTCATAGCTATCCTAATTAAAAGGAAATTAAATAAAAGAAAGGGCAGCCCAGTGCACTAAGCTCCCGCTATGCGTGGGGTCCGGGGAAGGACCGGACCACAAGGATCTATTGTACGCAGTCTTACCCTGCATTTCTGCAAGAGGTTATTTTTAGGCTTGAACCCGTGACCTCCTGGTCACATGACAACAACTTTACTAGTTATGCCAATGCTCCCCTTCGAAGAGGATATGAAATAAAAAGAGAATTAATTCCATGGTTAGCTGGCGACAAAGCTTGTTAATTGATCTAATTAGCATTTCAACCTTTTGTTTTGATGATTAAGTGTTCTTATCTATAATATTACTGGTCGTTATGCATGTGCCATGTGCATGTATTTCACGTGATTTTGAAGAGTATGTCATTTAAAAAATATCTTATGATAATTGTTAATACCGATAACTAATATTGAATTCAAAATGATCAGATTTTATTTGAACTTGTAAATTTTAAAAACAATATTTAGTTAAATATTACTTGTGAAATACATTTATCACAATTCTTTTAACATCAATAAAATAATACAATCACAATACCTATGATAAACTAAATTCTATCTTAAAACATTCGTACAAACACAATATATATATGATGCTAAGACATAAAAACAATAATGTTAAAACAACAACGTATAACAATCTAGGACAACAAATTTACATAGTTACTATCCTCGAGTCGCTCAAACCCAATGCTCTCAACTGACCTATCAGCATGAAAAAGTTAGGCAAATCAAAATTTAGTATTTTCACGATAAACCTTGCAAATATAAACTAAGTTGCTCGAACTCTTCACTTTCGATGCCGCACCCGTGTCGACGCAACGTGGGTGTGGGACCAGTATCGGATCTGGTCAACCAACTTTGGGTACTTTGCCCAAAACTGACAAAGAAATTTGGGACAGATACAATGATTTCTAAAATCAAAACATAAGTTAGGGTATTAAAGAAAATGGAATATCTTGTATATAGAAATTTTGATGTTAGTCTTTTTTCTTTTATTTCCTTTTTGGATTCTCCTCTTGATCAATATTTTCTCTTTCTCGGAAAACTTGTAAGTTTTTCACATTATGTCTCATAATTTAGACATATTTTTATAACTCTAATTTTAAATATTTGAATTATTTTTAGCCGAATCCTCCCACCCGTATTTGTACCTGGATCCATACCCCCGAATCTTAAAATTTGGATTATAAAGGTCTAGATCCGCACCCGTATCGGACACCCGCACTTGAGTCCGAACAACTTAGAATGTAAATATCCACATAATTAGAAATTTCACAATTGCACTCCAAAATTTGTAATTACCCAATTCATGTACTCATCAACTCTGTTTTAAAAGGCAGAATTGGGACTCGCCCGGGGCTCGTCCCGGGGCGGAGCACTCGTAAAACGCCCCTGGGCTTATGTATGGGGCTTAGTTCCGTGAGACTTACGCCTCGGCCGTCGGGGCTTACACCCCGGACACGCCCAACGCCCAGTAAACTGGGCTCGCCTAATAGAACTTTATGCAATTGTGTGTAACTAACCTTGTAAATCCTCAAATTTTCTTAATAAATTGTTGACTATTCACAATTACTTTTTTCTTAATCATTAATCATTAAGTTGAGAGTATTTTATGTCATAATTAAAATAAAAATTATTGCATGTTATCCACCAAGACTGCTATGATAGTAAATTTTAAATAAATCTTTCATTTAAAAGTATTTATTTATTAACTTTTGTTATGTCTTTATTATATAATAGTCCATAATGTTTTTTATAATTATGTTCATAAATATTGTTTTTCACGTTTACGAGATACAATACTTATTAATTTAATAGCCCAACATTAGCTAGTAGCTATTTACAAATAATTAGTTATCATAGTATAGTATGGTGAATTATGTATCACTTTATTAACTTGTTGAAACTTAAAAATAAACGATGCTAGAGAATTATATTTAAATTGTGAATTATGTTTTTATATAAAATCTTTTTCAAATAGCATATTAAATAAAAGGAGTATTTTAAAAAAAAATCAAATTATAATATCGAAATTCTTTCAAGATTCATTACTCCTTAAGAGATACATATAAGATTTCGCATCGAATACATTACTTTTGATGTTTGAGTTGTAACGAAGTTGCAACTAATTTGCATATTATGATATATGTCATACTTTTCGTATTATTCATAGTTGAATTATAATTTATAAATATTTTAAATAGATTATTTGTTATAATTTTGTGATTTCAATGTAATTTTTATAGTTATTTTTTATTTTATACTATCTTAAAATTCTTGAAATTTGTAAAATTTAAAGATCCGTGGGACTTACGCCCCATGTCTCAAGGCTTATGTCTCGCCTCGTCAGAGGTAAAACGCCTCGCCTCACGCTCCCACCTTTTAAAACATTGCTCATCAGTGCCAATAATACATCCTTAAATCCTGTATATTTTATTCTGAATAAATCTGAATATTAGATTAATGATTGAAATAGTCATTTTAGATTTTGTTTCTAGTAAATAGTGATTCTTATATTTTCGAGATTTACAATTTATTTCTTTTGCTTTTATACTTCCTTTTTTTGGAACACGTTTTGCATGAACGACTTTCCACCCATTATTATAGCTTAAGTGATGACATAAGGCAGAGACCTAAGCTAGCACCGGAGAAAACTGGACCAAATAATGTTGGATACAATCCCAATCCCAACCCCATATACATAGTTCAAAAGCACTCGTAAGGAAGAAGTTATAGTTATTTACACAGTTCAAATAAGGAAAGGATTTATATAAGTAAAATCTTACTCGATTTTAAACTCCTAAATATTAGGAGTTCATACATATATAGTTCAAATAAGGAAATATTTAATAGCCAAAACTTTAGTTAATCTCAAAGTCTTAAATATTAGAAAATAATTAATGACAATTCTGTCCAATATAAATTTATTTTTAAAGGGTAAAAAGGTCGACTAATATTTCATGTTGAGTTTCGTGCTTTTATTATATCTACACGAAAATGTTGATTGACCTTTTTACTCTTCAAAAATAGATTTTACATTGCCCAAAAATTATTTTTTAATTATTTTCCTAATATTTAGGACTTTGAAATTAACTAAAGTTTTGATTATTAAATCTTTCCTTATTTGAACTATGTAAGAACTCCTAATATTTTAGGAATTTAAAGTTGATTAAGATTTTACTTATATAAATCCATTCCTTATTTGAATTGTGTAAAGTAACTATGTCTCCTTCCCTATAAGCTCTTTCAAACTATGGATATGAGATAAGATTCCACCAAGTATTGTTTGGTACACTTTTCTACGAAAATTGCTATTACATCCTGAAGGGAGGTTAAAAATAAGATACAGAATAAGCTGGTGCTAGCTTAAATCTGTGCGCTATCATCACTTAAGCTATAATAATGGGTGAAAAATCATACATGTTCCAAAAAAGGGAAGAGAACAAAGCAAAAGGAAGAATTTCTTCTTCTTTTTTTTTGAGAAAGGTAACATGAGGAAGATATTTTTAAAAAAACTAACATCACAATAATAGTCAACTAAATACTGTTTTTTTTTCATTCAAATTTATAACTTTAAATAATATCCAATCATTTTGAATTCAGTATTAGATTATTGATACAACAACTTTCATAAGATATTTTGCAATGATATGCTCTTCAATACTTGGAATAATGTGCAATACACATGCATAATGACTAGTGTCATGCTATTGTGAACAAATAATAATGGTTCTTCTGAATTTTCCACATCAGAAAATCTTTTTAGAAGTGGATGTCTATTTAATACTCCCCCCGTTTTATTTTGTGTCTTAGTTTGATTGGACGCAGAGTTTAAGAAAGTAAGAAAGACTTTTGAATCTTGTGGCCTTAAATTAAAGATGTGTATACTTTAAATCTAGTGGTCTTGAAATGCCATGTGGGATGTTGGAAAAGAGTTACTAAATATAGAAAGTGGCGTTCTTTTTTAACCAGATCAAAAAGAAAAGTAAGACACATGAATTGAAACTAACGGAGGATGTACATTTTTTTATTTTCTTGATAATTATTGGCTGGACTATCTACGGCAGATTATTTGATGAAACTATCCACTTCTGAAATTTGTTCTTTTTCTTTCCCCGTTTCTCTCTTTTTGTTTGTTTTAGATTTTCGTCATTAGGATTTGAAGTTTATCTAGGACAACAATTTTACCATAGTTGCTATCCTTGGGCAAATTAAAATTTGGTATTTTCACGATAAACGTTGCAATATAAATATCTACATAAAATTAGAAATTTCACAAATGCACTCCAAAATATAAAATTACCAAATTCATGTACTCATCAATGACAATAATTCATCCGTATGTCCTACGGATTTTACTTTGAAGAAATCTAAATTCTGAACTTCAGATTAATGGATTGAAATGAGTCATTTTAGATTTTGATTCTAATAAATAGGGATTAATATTTTGAGATTTACAATTTTTTTTTGTTTTTCCTTTTTACTTCTTTTTTTTTCCTTCCGAATGAATGATTTTTCACTCATTATTATAGCTTAAGTGATGACATAAGGTAGAGATCTAAGCTAGCACCGGAGAAAAGTGAACCGAATAGTATTGGATGCGATCCTAACCCTATATACATAGTCCAAAAGCATGACTAAGGCATGAGTTATAGTTACTTTACACAATTCAAATAAGGAAAATATTTATTTAAGCAAAATCTTAGTCGATTTTAAATTCCTAAATATTAGGAGTTCATACATATACCGTTCCAATAAGGAAAAATTTAATAATCGAAGTTTTAATTAGCCTCAAAGTCCTAAATATTAGAAAAATAATAAAATGACACTTTTGTCCAATGTGAAATCTATTTTTAAAAGGGTAAAAAGGTCGATCATATTTCACGCTGCGTTTCATGCTTTTATTATACCAACACAAAATGTTCATTGACCTTTTTACTCTATAAAAATAGAATTCACTTGGATATTATTTTTCTAATATTTAGGATTTTGAGATTAACTAAAGTTTTGATTACTAAATATTTCCTTATTTGAACTGAGTAGGAACTCCTAATATTTAAGAATTTAAAATGGAGTGAGATTTTACTTATGTAAATCCGTTCCTTATTTGAATTGGGTAAAATAACTATAACTTTTTTTATGAGCGCTTTTGAACTATGCATATAAGCTTAGGATTCCACCAAGTATTGTTTGGTATACTTTTCTCCGGTGCTAGCTTAGATATTTGACTCTGTCATCACTTAAAGCTATAAAAATCCGTGGAAAATTATCCAAGCTATGTTCCCCAAAAAAAGATGGGAAGAGAACAAAGCAAAAGGAAGATTTTTTTATTAAAAACTATATCGCAATAATAATTAACTAAATATTTTTTTTTTTAAATTTATAAGTTCAAATAATGTCTGATCATTTTGAATTCAGTATTAGATTGTTGATACAACTTTCATAAAACAATTTCCAATGATATGCTCTCCAAAATCATCTGAAGTACATCATGCATAGTGACTAGTATCATGTTAAATGTTACTGTGAAACAAATAAATTCTTCTGAATTTTCTACATCACTAAATCTTCTTATAAGCGGATGCCTGTTTAATACTCTCTCCGCTTTGTTTTATGTCTCTTAGTTTGATTGGATACATAGTTTAAGAAATTAAGAGAAACTTTTGAATCTTTTTTTTTGGGGATAAGTTGAGAGACTTTTGAATCTTGTGGTCTTAAACTAAAGATGTGTATAATGTTCCAAAATGCCATTTAAATCTTGTGGTCTTAAACATGCCATGTGGGATGTTGGGAAAGAGTTATTAGATATAGAAAGTGGTATTCGTTTTTGGAACAAATTAAAAAGGAAAGTAAGACACATGAATTGAAACTAAGGGAGGACATAATTTTTTTTCCCTTGATAATTATTGGTTGAATGATTCACCTGCAGAAAGTTGTTCTTTTTCTTTCCCCCTTCTCTTTTTTTGTTTGTTTTGGATTTTCGTCATTAGCAGGTGAAATTTATCTAACTGTTATGGTTTTAATAGGTCATCCGAGAAGAGAGTTAGTGCTGTTGCCGTTAGTAATGATGGTCGTTTTGTATCTTTCGCGGATAAATTTGGTGTAATATATGCAGTTGAAATAGAAGCTTTTCATGAAAATCAAAGCTTGCCCAATAATAAGGCAGTCCCAATTCTTGCCCACTACTGCAGCATCATTACTAGCCTGGTATTTTTCTTTTCTTTTCCTTTTCACATAAATTGCTTTAGTTTTCTATGCATCTACTTTTTACTCTATATCTTTTCTTTTTGATTGGTAATTTTTTTTACCCTATATATATATATATATATATATATATATATGAGGGTTAGTGATTTTCTCAGCTATTGTTTTGATACTCATGAGTGGTCTTATGACGTTGTAAGCAGCTTTCCATGGATATTGTGTTTTCATATACACTGTTCTTGCAATTGTATTTATGTCTTTACTTTTTACCCAAATATTTTGGGTAAAGACTTATTACCTGTCTCGATGCATATCTTTTGCATTTTTGTAAGCTTTCTCCATTCTGGTGGTCAAGTATAATCATTATCCACTCTGATGACTAGACCATGATACTCTTATTGTCTATGATTACCTTATATCAGATTATGTTCAGCTTATAACTAGTAAACCACATATCATATGGCGCTTTACTGTATCAAACTATATTTGATCCCATAGTCAAGGCCTCTAGTTTCAAAAGCTAGTTTGTTTTTCTCAAAGTGAATTTTCATCTTGTAGGAGTTTTCACCTGACGGACGATACATTATTAGTGCAGATCGGGACTTCAAAATCCGAGTAATGTCATGCTTCCTACTAATCATGAATCACAGTAAGATATCTTGATGTTCTCCTGCTAACATCAAAAATTTCTTATGGGTCATAATGACAGGTCTCTGTGTTCCCGGAAAAGCCATCAGATGGAGCTCATGAGATTCAGAGCTTTTGTCTTGGCCATACCGAGTAAGAATTTCTTGAAACTCTGGTGGTCCTAACACCCTCAGTATGATAATCAAGCTGATGTAGACAGTCTTTCCTGAAAAATGTTGGTTACATTGCTAAAATTCTTAAAATCTACTGACAATTTTCTCGCCATTATTGATAAAAACCAATCTTGACATTTGACCGGGATTCTTGACCCCAAAAGAAATGAGAGAAAACATTTTGACCAGGATGATATAGTTGGTCAATTTTCTTGGCCTCCATCATAGTACTTCTAGAATATCTGTACCATGCCTAACAGTGAGTTGATGGAGCATTTTTATGTGTACTTGCCGAATTTCTTCTCCTTTTACATGTTTGGTAGCTGCTGTTGGTAAAGTGTTGCATGCACTATCAATGATTGCATTTAATAAAGCACATCGTTGAAATTGATTAAGGTGGTTCAAGTTTTACCAAGTATTCCAGATTTTCTTCAAAGATCAGTGTATAGGTCTCTGATCTTAAGAAGAAATTGATGGATTAAGATTTGTGATCTCATGTATTATTGTTTTCAAAACTAGCTCAGCTAAACTTGGCAAAGATATAGGTGTTTTTGGTATCTGTTGTAAATAAGAATTTTTTTTGCGAATTATGTAAGCTAGTTCAAGGCCAAGGCGAGTATGTAATGCTTGTTAGTGTTATATGTATCTCTTTTTGTGTCCATGCTGACTATATTTTTCGTTTCGAAAATGCATTTTAAACAGCAACAGTTTAAAATTCTATTCATCCTCCCCTCCCCAACCCCCCTCCCAACCCCCCCAAAAAAAAAGAGAAGGAAGAAGAAAGAGAGATGAAAAGCTTTGTTATCTGTTTCCGACTTCGGCCTGTATTTATGTGGGAGGAAATTCTATGATTTTGACAACGGTAGTTGGTTATGATGGGCATGGGCTCATTTGTTATGTCTCAATTGTCAGGTTCGTTTCCTGCTTTGCCTTCATTTGCAGCAAGGATTCCCAGCAGCGGTATTTACTTTCTGGAGGTGGTGATTCAACTGTGAGTAAATTCCTTAAATAAATAATTTTTTCTTACTCTACTATTAAATCACGCTTTTGTGCCTTTAAGATCCCATTTTGAAAAGATAACAAATGTCACCCTCAGCATTTGGCTATTGATTTTCTCTGTTCAGTGCAAGCCCGTGACTTAGCAGCTAGGAGGCAAAACAGAATTAGTGACGTAAACTACAAAATGAAATTAGTTACTAAACAAATACCTTAAAAGAATTATATGAGCATGTAACTTCATATTATTTTTTATCTACCTTGAACCATAATGTATAAGGAGTATCATGCAACCTATGCTCTTTTTTCTTTTTCAGGTACGCCTATGGGACTTCACTTGTGGTTCTCTTCTTGATACCTGTCATATTGGGCCGGAGGTAGCTTCATTTTTTTGGCCTGAGATATTTGATTGATTTATTTTAGTTTCCTCTCTCCATCACATTACACAATTGGCTGGTCGAATCTATTTCATAGAAAGTAGAAATGGTGAACCATGGTTTTTAGAGACATGATTTGAGTGATTTTCAATCCCTCAAAGCATCGATGACCGTGAAGTAGGATGTCAAGTGACCTGCCTTTTTTCTCCATTTCCTTTCTTCCTCTACCGTTTTGGTGGTGAAATGTGGAACTGTAAGTTTTCATGTTCAGCTTGGTGCTTAATTTCCTCTATGATTGTGAAGACAGGACTCTCACAGTTAAAAGGAGTAGATGACAGCTTGCTGGCTGTCACCGATCTCTGTGCCACTCGTGGTGGATCATTAATTGCAGTGGCCATTCAGAGGCAAGCCTCGTGTTATTTCAGCATGACACTTTTTCATCCGTATAGGACTTGGTCAATTTGTTCTTGAATTGTGATACTTCTTTTCTTCGCATTGTAGCTTGGCAGGAGTGATGCTTTTGAGTTGCAACCTTTCAGCTAGATCTCTCCATTTTGCAAGGGTAAGTTCCTTCACTCTCTCAGATTATGGAAATCTGATTAGATTGTGTCCCGTTCAAAGTTACAACGACCAGCAAGTGAAAATGTTATATGCTGCTGCATGTCAATGTTATATTAAAAGGAAAAAGGTCCAAATTTGCCCCTATACTATCCGAAATTGTTCAATGATTCCCTCAGTTGCACTTTTGGTCCATTCATACCCTTGCGGATAGCAAATTGTCTTGTATTTGCCCGTGCCATTATGTGAGACTCCAACGTGAAATTGGTGGTGTGTCCAAATTCTTCGAGAAAAGAAGTCCAAATTTACCCCTCAACTTTTGATTATGGTTTAAAATCATCCTCATGTTGGAGCTCCATTAGGGGTCAAGGGCTAAAATGGTTTTTCCTAACGATGGGGGTAATATTAGACCAAAAGTTCGACAGAGGCAAAGTTGCTCGATTTCGCATAGCACAGGGAAGATTTGATCCTTTTCCCTACTTTATATTTAATGCTGAAGAAAACTGAGATTGAATTCGTGACTGAACCGTTTGTATGTTTAACCTTTGCCCTTGAATGTAATTTTCAGGTGGTTCCAATTCCTGGGGAGACTTTTATTCCCACAAGCATAGCAGCTGCCTACTCGTCGAATCAATTATGGATGGTCATGGGTGCTTCGACTCTATGTGCTTCCGATTCAGCACCTTTGGCTCGTGTGAAGGTTGTCGATGGTTTCTGTGAGAGCAACCAGGACTCTGCTGAGTACGAGACGCGTGTCTTAGAAGATAAAGATATACGAGGTGGTGAACAACTCCTTCAAAAGTTGCAGGGCAGTTCGTCGATTGAGAAAGATGCATTAGTGACAGCTGCAGAATCAGTGAAAACTGCTATGTGTAATCTATTAATCAAGAAGCAGTACCCTTCGGAAAATCGAGAGTTTAGAAAAAGAGGGAGGAACGACAAGAAAGTAAATGAGAAAAAATGATCTTGGTAGGCAAAGTTATCCGATATCTGTGCTTGTGTATTTCTAGGTCTCCAAATTACCGGGGAGTTGAATTTGCTACCAAGGATGAGCAAAGTGGCCTTCCAGCTAAAGCTCATAGAAAGTTCCAATGCTGAAAAAAAGAAATCGAATTTTGCCTTGATGTGATGTAGTTTTTCTACTTTATTCACAATTTGTGATATGATGTTGTCTTCATTGTCGCAATGGTGGCTACTAATATTTACAAAGTGTTCACCCTCCTTGTAACTTGTTTCTATTATATACCTTGTATTAGTTCTGGTACTTTACTGTAGCTAAATGTGCTGCTTTTGACATTACTATAATTTAAAACCCTTCTTCTGCCTTATTCATCAATTTCAGGTGCTTAAACTTGTATTTTATTACTCAAATATAATTTTTAATATAATGTTTATTTGATTTACAAAACTATTACTTCGTGAAACAAGCTACACGCGTACGTTAAAACTTGTTAGATAATAGTTTAAATAAAAGGGTGAAGAGATTGAGTTAGTTACAGTAGCATTTGACCGATCGGGCCAAATTCCCATAAAAGTGAAATTGTCTCGATTAGCATCCCAATTACAAGTTATCCAGTCTAAAGTTCAAACGACGTCGCATTAATTCCAAAAAATATTTTCAAACTCGAATGCCTCTTTAAATTGCTGAGTTCTTGACTAATAATTACTCCTTCCGATCACTTTTACTTATCCAATATTCTAAAAATACATTTTCAATTTTACTTGTCATTTTTAGCTTATCAAGAGAAAAATAATTTATTTTTTCTGTTTTGCCCTTAGCATTAATTACTCATTCCAAATCATTTTTCAAATCCGTTAAAACCATACACGAATTAATATGAGTATCATGGTAAATTATACACTTCATTTATTATTTCTTAAGGGGTGTGCAAAGTCAATACTCCCTCCGATCCACTATAAGTGACTAATTTGTCTTTTTATTTTTGTCCAAAATAAGTGTCCATTTATATAATAAAAAAAAATCAATTTATTTTTTCAAAATTACCCTTATGTACATATCCGTAAAAAATCTTTTTACTCCTCACATTAAATTATGCTACAATATTTAATTAAGGATAGTTTAGCCACACTAACTATTTTTTATCTAGAATTCAATATTTCCTTAATGGATGTGCCCAAGGCAAATTGATTATTTATTGTGAATCGGAGAGAGTAGTGGACAAATAAAAATAAACTGAGGTAGTATACAGTGTTGTCCTTCATACCTCAAGTAATTTGTCTTTAAGTGATGATTAATTGATTTCAGTGCAGTCAAAGGTAAAAATTGGCGAAGAGAGAAAACTAGTCAGTATGGGTTTTACGTGGTTTGAGTTAACTTTTTTTTTTTCCTTAAGAAAATCAAACCAATTATGGAGGTTTTGTTAATTTATATATCAAACCAAATCGATGTAAAGTTTGTTTTTTCAACTCTGTTTTCTCAAGTTTTATATTAGTCACCAGTTGGATTAGCCCGGGCTATTCCCGGGCCCAATTACCATATCATGCATCTTGTACGGTAAGTATGAATAACTCCACATATTAAAAATTCAATACTTTTGATTCCCATCAAATGTAATTTCTCAAATTTTAAGTTTGAAACACAAGAAATCAACGCCGTGGGAGATTTGATATGATAGGAAATAGTGTAGCACTACAAAGCTATATTCAAATTTTTCACTCTCTTTATAAAATTACAAGGCCCACAAGATCTGTCGTTAGTTGCGGGGCCAATTTTATTAATAGAATTAACGTCGTATACTGATAGATAGACGGGGATATCTATAAGCCATTTAACAAACAATATGGTTAGTTTAGGCTTTTTTCCGTATGTAGTATACGTTTTACATAGAGATCCTAAAAGTTTAACAGCTTCAAAACAACAAGTTACGATGTTTTACAAGTATTTCATCACAACCTGTTTGGATGATTGTTACCCTTGTATTTCATCGTATTATTACTTTAAATATATTATTTACATTGATTGTTACTTATTCTTGTTTTGTATTGCTAAATTGATCATTACTTAACGACGAAAATAATTTGGTGTGCTCGCGTCGTTACCTTACTTTTTCTTCTCATTTCATCCTTAATAATTTTTTAATATTTATATTTCACCCTCTACACTATTTTAATAAAAAGTCTATCTTATGTCATACTGTTTTTTATAATGTATCCTTCAAACTGCTGGTGTATGATATTATAAAATGATGAAAAACGATATAATCTATCCAACATTGTAATCATTGAAACAATACAGTATAATACACACAATAGAATACGATATACACCATAAAATGTTGAATAACAATCATCCAAAAAATATAGCAAAAGTTGCAATTTAAATGTATGCATACCCGCTTTGCTTGCATAAGTTACTCATTTCAGAAAAGTTTAATTATTAAAAATCTCTGTTCTTTTTCTTTTTAAAGGACATACGTTTTCTTTTCTTTGCACATTATTATTTTTGATCTGTTATGCTCACGGTATCATCATATATTTAATCTTGACAAATAAAATACTCCAATGATATCTTCCTATGCACTGCTAATTAGTTTTAATAAGTTTCATCTAGCCTTTCGTCCTTTCCACTCTTTAATTCGTCTTACTTTTTTTATTTTCCAAATTTTAGTTAGTAGAAAGTTTAGTTGATCAATGCAATATTTTTTTAACAAAAATAATACTCAGCTACAATATTTGAAAGGATTTTGTCATTTTGGTAAAAAGAAATTCTCTGTAATAAATTAATTAAATTGAGTTATCTAGTATGCATTTACAAAACATTGCACGTGACTATTACAATAAAAAACCTGTAAAATCACATTTGGGAAATAGAGTGAGCTTGAGAAGAAAATTTAAATGGGGCCCACTTATTAGAAAAATTATACATGCACCACTACGTTGCCAAATGGTAACTTAAGGGGTATCAAACTGAGTTCCACGTATTAGGCTGTAAGTGCAATTACTATTTTATCCTTGGGCCAGGCAGACATGTTGACCATGAGATGCCTGGTTATTCCCATTTATAGTATAGTAATGATAAAAAGTAGTAATATATTAAAGAAATTAAACACATCACAGTATAGTGCTAAACAAGATTATTATTTAATATCTCTATCATAAATGATTCTTTAATATTTAGAATTTTTTTATTATGATAGTGAAGAGATTACATCAATTTTGTAACAATTATATGAATCTGAATTTTTGAAAGTTGTTTAAAATAAATAGAGTATCATTTTCAATTGATTATTACTCCCTCCGTCTCATATTATTTGTCATATTTTTCTTTTACACGCTCCTTAAGAAATATTAATTAGGAAAGTAATTAGACTATTTTATCCTTATTTATGTCTTAAGATGTAATATCTCTTCATTGAATATTTATTCTATTTATGTATTATCTCCACCTTCAAGAACAATTATTACTAAGGGTAAAAAAGGAAAAAAATAATCAATTTTGTCTTGAACTTCTTAAATGATAAATAATTTAAGACAACTATTTTTAGTAATAACGACTGATAATATGAGACGGAGTGAGGATCAAACATTCTAGAATATCTAAAAATAGAAAGCGGGGAAAATAAAAGAAGAATGACAGTTAAGTTCGTTATTCTCTAAAATATAAACAAAATGCAGACAAGAAAAGAATATACGGAATTCCACATCTTTACCGTCCAAATAGCGCCAATTTGATCGAAAATCATACACTTAACGTACTCTTCGTTTATAGATGCGATTTTTAGGGTTTAGAAGTTCAACAAAATGCAACCGAGTCTCACGGTTTCATGTTTTATTTATCTCATTTTGGTTGTTTTGGCAAATTAATCTCACATTGTCGTAATTTTCTTCACAGTTGGAGAAATCCATTCATCTGCTTCAGTTAGCACCTTAACTAGTATGTTATTATCGCGTTCTAATTGAGCTCATTTTCTTCATTTTTATTAGTGCCAAATTAGTTAGTCAGCTTAATAGAGGTGGATTCAGAATTTAGAGTCAGTGGATTCGAAATGGATGTAGTAGACTATATTATATTGCATACATACTTACATACATATTATTTCTTTTGAAAAGAAAATTTCACATGTATACATAGTCTTAGCCGAAAACAATGGGTTTGGGCTAAATCCGTTATATGAATCGTCTATATCCTGCTCTATACTGGCTCATTAGTCACAAATTACTTGGTTGAGGCAGCTTCAGGATTTAGAGTCACTGAATTCAAAATAGCTCCACTCTATTTAATCGTATTACACACAGAGACACACATAATTGCATATGTATGCGTTGTCTGAATCGAAAGTAATAGATTCAGTTGAAGTTGTTATGGAGGGCTAGATTCACCATTGATTAGTTGTATGAATCCTCTATATTCATTCTGCTCTATGTGTCTCGTTTTAATACTAAGTAATTTGTTCATTTAAGGCAATTCATGTTAAGAAATTTAGTACTCCATTTATTTTTTTGGTGAAAGGAATAACTTACTATTTTTCTCTTAGTTAAATTTGTTGATTCTTATCTTCTTGTTGTTTTTATGTTGGATGCTATTTCTCGGATTCGATAGGTGTAGACTGGGGCTAGAACAACATTGAAATGCTTGTTAAAAATTTTGTTTTAGCGATGCTAATTTCTTTCTATCACAGATATTATAGGGAAAAATTTAACTTGCATTTTTAGATATAGTAGTCAGTGTGGCGTTTTTGTTATGTGTTTTACATGCTTCTATGGATAGGTAAATGGGTATATTGGGTGGGTGTTGGGGTGGGGGGGGGGTGGGGGGTGTTGTTGTTGCATAGATGTTCTGTATCTAGATTTCTTTGTAATTAGATCAATGTACTACTTTTTTTGCATGTTCACACCACTAGCATATAACATTAATCAGCCAAACTTGGTGCATTTCTTTTAGTATGAAATATCTTTTTATTTGTGGTTTTGATCTGTTATATTAGATCGTGTTAACAAAAAATTTCCAAGATGGAGGAGACCGAGGAGAAGACTATCCCATTGGAGGAAGGAATGGAGTGTGTTCAAAAGGGACTTAATAAGATAAAAGTAATCTTAGAAGGAGAGCCGGAGTCATTCAGCTCAGACGAATACGTGATGCTCTACACGTATCCTCAACGTTCCTTGACCTTAGAGTGCATGTTTTCTTTCTAAATTGTCCTTTCCCTTTGTTATTTATATTTGTTTCGTCGTCTTAGTTTGTATTTCTCTCTGCACAAGCAAGTATCTCCTTAATTTGAAGCATAGAACTATCTATAACATGTGTACACAGAAAGCTCCTCATGATTACTCTCAGCAGCTGTATGATAAGTACAAGGAAGCAGTTGAAGATTACATCAATACTATTGTAAGAACCTTTGAATTGAGATTTCTCTTTACTTAAACGTCATCTAATGATACATTAGTGATTAGAACTTATTAGCTGATGGTTATATGTGCGATCTGCCAGTTTATTTGCGGTAGCCTACAGTTTGTATTTCTGTTTTGTATATTCAAACAGACAATGTAATTTCTTCATATCAGCGTTGTATTCCTATTCTCAATAGCTCATGACTTGTGACACCAGTTCTTGGGGTAGTTTCTATTAAGTCCCGCATTTTTATTTTATTATTAATTTGATGATCTTCAATTTGCATTGTATTTGGGGCATATTAGTTTCCTTGAAATATATAAAAGGAAGAAAAAGACAGAGAAATTGAAGATTCTAAGCTCATTGCTTTGCTATGGTATAGAAAATACCTACCAGTTTTCATTTGCTTTGTTAGGTTTTGCCTTCTCTGAAAAAGAAGCACGATGAATTCTTGTTGAAGGAGCTCGAGAAAAGATGGGCATCTCATAAACTTATGGTCAAGTGGCTTTTAAAGTTCTTCCATTATCTTGACAAGTTTTTTATCAAACGAGCTGAAGTCCCTGCGCTTAATGAAGTTGGTCTGACTTGCTTCCGGGATCTGGTTAGCTTTTGGAGTGATTATTCTGCTGTTTAAATTACTTCTAGTATAAATGCTCTTTATATCATTGCTGTGCATTTTATTCATTTTTGTGTTTGTTGATAATAGGTTTTCCAGGAGGTGAAAGGTAGAGTTACAGATGCTGTGATAGCACTGGCAAGTGTCTCCTTTTCCCCTTTTTTGTCTAGGCTTAATGTGTTACAATTCTATGTGTCTTTTTGGTTCATACAATCTATACCTATAAAATTTGCTATCTGTTCTGTATAAATGAAATTAGTTGAACTTAATAAAAATAAAATATAGAATTCAAAAAAATACTCTATTTTGATTTATTGCTCCACGTTTCATTTACATGCATTAAAATACCTCGAAAGGTTTAAAGATAAGAATCACATTTTACTTCATGAAATGATTGTCAAAGGTGCGCTTAAGCCTGAAGCGAGGCGCAAAACATGTTGAGCACTTCGCCTCGCTAGCGGGCGCTTCAATATTGTCATCAAGGTCCTAAGACATACTTTTCCTTGCCAATGAGCATAATCCTGAAAAAGCGACACTATACGATTGATATTTCACTTTATATTTTTTCAATTTCTTTGTCCATGTATTTGTTATTCGTGCTTATAATTACTAGTCTTGGACTACACACACATATTTGTCGTGTTTCTCCATTTGCGCCTTTCTTCATTAAAGCACAACTTTATTTGTGCTTTGCGCTTAAAGGGCCAGTGGACCTTAGGGCTTTTTTGCAATTTTCGCCGTTGATAACTCTGGTTTAGTGAAGTATCCTTTTTGTATCAGATTGATCTGGAACGTGAGGGTGAGAAAATCGACAGAGCTTTATTGAAGAATGTAATAGATTTGTATATTGAGATGGCAAAGGGGAAGATGCAGTATTATGTTAATGACTTTGAAGAGGCTATGCTTAGAGATACCGCCTGTCATTATACTCGAAAAGCTTCGAGCTGGATTGTTGAAGATTCTTGCCCAGAATATATGCTGAAGGTACAAATGATTTTCACAACTTTTTCACCTCAGGAAATTGCTCGTGTGTTCCTTTTCCAATACTGGAATAGGTTCTAATATAATGCATGTTCTTCGCTGATACAGGCAGAGGAATGCTTGCAAAAAGAGAAGGATAGAGTTTCTCATTATCTGCACTCTAGCAGTGAGACAAAACTTCTGGAGGTCAGTGTTGGGGTTTAATTCTGCGTTGAAATATAAGAATATGTCTTTGATTGTATTTATTTTTCAAAGCTGAGACCAACATCTTTCACTGCAGAAAGTGCAAAACCAGCTATTGGTTGTATATACCAATCAATTGCTTGAGAAGGAGGATTCTGGATGCCGAGCTTTGCTTAGAGATGGGAAGGTATTAAACCCCATTTTTTGCTGTTGAATGTTATGTGTTTAATTATTTTTATGGATTTTACGTTGTATTTGATGCTCTTTCTTTTGTCCGTCATACAGATTGAGGATTTATCTCGAATGTATAGCCTATACCACAAAATTCCTAAAGGAATTGAACTAGTAGCAGAGATGTTTAAGCAGGTATTTTAGTCTTCTACCCCATTTGTTTTTTTTTCCCCTTCCTTTTTGTCCCGATTGGAGCTAAGCAGTTTCTGATGGTACATATTTTGCAGCATGTTGCTGCCGAAGGCTTGGTCTTGGTGCAACAGGCTGCAGATGCAGCAAATAACAAGGTTTGTTATCTAATAGTAACTGAAATTTGTGATTTACTTGACAATGTCGTCTATTGACTTTAATCTTAGCTTCCATTAGTTCCTCTTCCATAACGTTTTATCCTTCAAAAACACAAGTGTTCCATCTGAGTTCTTTGAGGGATGCTAGTATGCAGGGTGGAGCTAGGGTGTCGGCTACAGGTTCGGCCGAATCCTGTAGCTTTGGTTCAGACCCTGTATTTGTCTTTAATAATCCATTGTATATGTTCAAATTATTAATTTAGAACCCAGTAACTTAAAAGAATTATAATCCCGAGCCCATAAACTTCAAATCCTGTCTCCGCCTCTACATAGTATGTATAGCCAGTCTAAAGTCCATGCGAGATTTAAGTAGATGATAAGGGGAGATATGTATCAGCATCCCAATCTTAGAAAACTATCAAAAGTTTTCAAGAAATTAGAACCTGAGTAGAGTAAAAAGATTTTGCAAGAATAAGAACATATATTTGTAGGTGATTTTGCCGAGGAATGTTGTTCTGCACGGTAAATTACTAATATTGCAGTTTATTAATGGTGATGTGCATGTTCTTCTTCAGGCTGAAAATTCTGGCGGTTCACAGGAGCAGGTAAAACACTCATGTCTATATTTTGATTAAAGGTCCATTTTATGTAATTGTTAGTTGGTTCAATGATGGATCCATCTATTTCCTCAGGACTTTGTTAAGAAGGCATTTGAGCTACATGACAAGTATATGGTGTTTGTGAAAGGCTGTTTTGCCGATAACTCTATCTTTCACAAGGTATTCTAGCTGTTGACCATTGCGCACTGATCCCTTATTTTCTGATTACTTGATACCAGTGGCGGAAATAAGTAGTATGAAGGGGTTGAACCCCCTTCATCGGAAAATTATACTATGCAAATTGGGTAAAAATGATTTTTTTTTTGGTTATGTGAGCTGTTGAATCCCCCTTGACATGAAATTTTTTAAGTATTGTAGTGAAAGGGGTTTGAAAGTTGCTTTAGATCATAGATTTAAATCCCAGCTGTGACATCTTAATTTTTTTTTTAATCCCTTTATATAAATTTCTGGTTCTGCTACTGCTTGAGACGTTATCACTATTACTTGAGACGTTTAGATAGTTATGTAAACAGTTAAATATGATATAGTAAAGTGTGCATAAAAGGAGTCGAGCATCTTGTTCATGCATTCCTCGAAAACTTCCTCGTACTCGCTTATGTATAAACTCCGACTTTCATAGGCTCTGAAAGAAGCATTTGAGGTCTTCTGTAACAAAAGTGTTGCCGGTTCTTCAACAGCAGAGCTCCTTGCTAATTATTGTGATAATACTCTTAAGAAAGGTGGGAGCGAAGAACTCAGTGACGATGTTATTGAGGATACATTGGATAAGGTATAGCACAAATTTGACATCGGTCTTCAATTGTGGGGGTCAAACTCCGTGTTTCTGCTCTAACAATAACGTCAAAATGTTTTTACATTTTATGTAGGTGGTCAAGCTTGTTACATACATCAGTGACAAAGATGTTTTTGCTGAGTTCTACAGGTTGGCATAATCATTTTAGTTGCTTGTTACAACATTCACCATTCGGTATGTTAATTGTCTTTATTGATTGATAGGAAGAAGCTTTCTCGCCGACTGCTTTTTGATAGAAGTGCCAATGAAGATCATGAAAGGCTTATCTTATCAAAGCTAAAGCAACAATGTGGTGGACAATTTACATCCAAAATGGAGGGAATGGTGAGAATAGTGTAATGGACTTGTAATGCTTTGCCTCTTCCGTCCGTTCAAATATCTTATAAGTCGAGTGGTTGGAAATGTAAAAACAGGTGACAGACTTGTCATTGGTGAAGGAAAATCAGAACCATTTTCAGGAATATATCAGCAACAACCCTGCAGCGAATCCTGGAATCGATATGACTGTCACTGTTCTTACAACTGGATTCTGGCCTAGTTATAAATCTTGTGATCTGAATCTTCCTGTGGAAATGGTATAATGTGCTTCTCTTGTTAAGTTATACGACAATTTTCTGCTGATCTGAGCTCTTCATTTTGTCTTTCGTTTGTCTCAGGCAAAAGGCGTGGAATCATTCAAGGAATTTTACACGAAAAAAACGAAACACAGGAAATTGACATGGATATTTTCGTTGGGACAATGTAACCTTAACGGAAAGTTTGAGCAGAAAACTATTGAACTAACATTGGGAACTTATCAGGTGATCAATTTGTCAAGTAGTTCCATTGCGATATCCTGGCTCGAGACTAAATATGGTTCTAGATTAATAACCTCCCTATTTTTTCAGGCTGCTGTGCTATTACTGTTTAATACTTCTGATAGATGGAGTTACTCAGACATCAAGACTCAGTTAAACTTGGCCGACGATGACCTGGTCAGAGTGCTGGCGTCCGTGTCATGTGCCAAGTATAAAATTCTTAACAAGGAGCCGAGCAGCAAAAGCGTTTCATCAACTGATCATTTTGAGTTCAACTCCCAGTTCACTGACAAAATGAGGAGGATTCGGGTATAGATACTGTTTACAACTTCACCTATTTCCTAATGATGTTTCTTTGTAAAGGTACAGTTGGCACTTATTCTTAAGATTATGATTTGTTTGCACCATCCAGATCCCTTTGCCTCCTGTGGATGATAGGAAAAAAATGGTTGAGGAAGTCGGAAAGGACAGACGTTATGCAATCGATGCATGTCTTGTGCGTATAATGAAAGCCAAAAAAGTTCTAACTCATCAACAGCTAATTTTGGAGTGTGTTGAGCAGTTGAGCAAAATGTTTAAGGTATGCAGCAAATTTTCAACCATTTGGATTTCTAGATTGAAGCATCAGTTTACAAAACTTGTCTTCATTTTACCTTGCCCCAAAATCCAAATAGCTTCTACTGTTCTACAATAACAACAACAAAAGCCCGGTATAATCCCATAAATAGGGTCTGTGGAGGATAGTGTGTACGCAGACCTTACCCCTACCTTGAAGGTATAGAGGTTGTTTCTGATAGACCCTCAGCTCAAGGAATGATGAAAAAAAGCAGTAACAACAATAAAATAATAAGAAAACAAAGCGAAGGAAACAATAACAATAATAGAATACAAGACAAATATCTTCTAGTTCGTTATATTCGAAATAAGTACGTACATGTTGACATTTCATTTACTCGCTTGCTTATAGACAAATCGAAGGGCATTGTCTTCAATAATTCTAACAATACTTTCCTGAAATAATATTTTGTTTTACTTATATATGTAGCCTGATGTCAAAGCAATCAAAAAGCGGATTGAAGATCTTATTACGCGAGACTACTTGGAACGAGACCTGGAGAACACGAACACGTACAAGTACATTGCCTAAAGCAATGACATGATGCAATGGCTGTGACATTTACTGCCCTTTCCACTACATTGAATAACTACTGTTACTTCTTGGTCGAAAACGAGTCGTTAGTCCTAGAAGGCAAATTATTTGCAGTTTCAGGTTGATAATTGTACTTTGCCTATGAGTAGGAGAAATTTGCAGTTTTAGATATAACCAACTTTCTCTAAGAAGTTAGTATAAAGATTCATACTTGCAGTCTCTGCAATATGTATCACTATGTAGTCCCCTTTTGTTACTATCTGTGTCAAAAGTGAGGTATCTTTGTATAAATTTTATGTTATGGTTGTTGCAGTTATGCCAACATTTGCAATTGATCGCTTTGCTGTTTTATCTCCAGGGTTTCAACTTTTATTTACTTTAAAAAGAAGGGTAAAATTGTAAACATTTATACTATACATTGTGTATCCTGTTTTTAAGGGCAAAATACAAAATTGGCTGGTCGGACAAAACTAATTACATTCGCTAGCTAAAAAGTGTATTGTATATGTATATTATAAGTATATATATACTATATATACTATATTTTATCCGCTATTATTTTTGGGAGCAGCTAACAATTTTTTTTTTTAATGCAACGAACCAAACATCGACCAAAAAAACATATACACTTTGTAATCCAGTGATTAGTAATTCCTGTATTACAATTCTTGTATTATAATTTCTGCGTAACTTTATCGGCGAACCAAATAATCCCTTAATCTATCCGGTGGCAAGCTAGAAATGAACATGACCATATATGGTAACATGTAAAGTAAATATTTGGAAAATGAAAAGAATAGAAAAGGCCATATATATACATGTATTATTGTCTACTGTGTGTACTTGACTCGTTCTTTGGAAAGGAGTCGAACTAGTTGACTCCTAGAAGTGGACTTGGTATTACAAGAAAAAGTAAATATACATTGGGAATAATAAAATTATAGATTCACAAGAATTCAAGCGAAGTGTAAGATTTGAAATAGAATTCGCTAAATTAGAATTAGAAGAATTAAATAGACGCATAAACTATTTAAGAACAATAGCAGCGTCAACAAGGACAATAGAATTAACATTACAAAGAAAAATACAAAAAGAAAAAGAAATAAGAAAATTAGAAACAATCTTAACAACATAAAAAATCTAAAGAAACTAGAATATTTGGATCTTAGAATTAAAACAGAAAAGAAAAATAAAACATTAAAAGATAATTCAATAATAAAGTGTAACATAGCAAAGACAAACAATATAATACTCTAATAGATTTAATAATTAATTTTGGAGAAATATTTTAAGATTATACTAAAGCTTTAGAAAAATTAAGAGAAGACTCAGAAAAAATACAAGACAAACAAAGAAAAACGTTAGAAAAAATAGAAAGCAATTTAGATTTTATCAAAGAACAAATTAACGAGTTAGAAAGAAAAATACAATTCTTAAATAATAAATTTAACTTTGAAAAATACCAACTAAAAAAAGAAATAGAAAAATTGATTAAAACTATTTCAGATAAACCCAAAGAAATAGAAATAAAGACGACCGAATTAGTAGCAACTGCTGCAAAGCAAATAGAAATCCAAACACAATTTGAAGATATTCTAGGAGAATTAGAAGATAATGACACAAAAACTCAAATAAGTCAAGACGAGTCAATAACAAGTAAAAAAGAATTTATGGAGTCAACTAGTTCGACTCCTTTCCAAAGAACGAGTCAAGTACACATAATACGGGAAATGTACCAAGAAGAAGAGTATGGAGAATAGATCCAGAAATACAAACAGAACACGTTAAACCAATAGGAAAAAGAATGCCAATAGAAGAACCAATAAAATCACATGGGGGGGGGGGGGGGGGTAGTATAGGAAAAATATTAAATGTAGCAGCACATGATCCACAAATGTGAAATTCAGTAATAGATGTATGGAAAGGAATAGTAGTAGCAGACTATATAAAGACATCTCAACAACATAACGACCACGAGACAATGTATAAATACATGGAAACATTTTTGGGAGAATCCGCTAAAGGATTATGGGAAGCCTATATACATATACACATACGCATACATACAGTAAATATTGTCAAAGAAAAATATACATACTGTGAATAAAATAAATAGAAAGGGAATGCAAATCTAATTCTCTTTTGTTTGTATTTACATTGCCCTTATAGTTACAAATACTTTGTAGTGCAAACACTTCTATACAACACTTCAGCGCTTCATTCCACTTTTATGCTACATTTTCTCAAGTTTTTACAAGTCAAAAGATTTTTACCTACTACTACTACTACTACTACTACTACGCCTCAATCCAAAGCAAGCTGGAGTCTGCTTATGCATCCTCACTTCCATGTTGCTCCATTTTAGTCCGTCCAGTTGCAGTATCATAAAAACTTAGTTTCTCTAGTACTTGTGGTCATATTTAAGAAAAAGATCCATCCAAAAAGAATGTGGCCAAAAGAATACCAAATGGCTTTGGTAGGTAGCTGTCGCTGCTTCTGTTGGAGTTAACTTCCTGTAATATGAAATCCAATAAGTGAGAACAATAAAAGATGACAATATGGAGCTAGATAAAGAAGAATCATAAGTTACTTATGATAACTTCTTTCCTTTTGAAATAACTTCCACTGAAAGAAGAAATGGTGGCAAGGGAGTACTAACCATTGAAAATGTGGAACTGCTCGTAACAACTGGATATCTCATCCTGTGACGCCCCTATCTGCAAAAAGTAGAGCTGGCAACCAAAACCAGGAAAATATTAGGCAAATGTTTATCTCTTTTTGCTAATAGAATTTTTTGGACAGTCGACTTACAGGGAGAAGGTATATAATAGCAACTCCTCGTCCTCTAATCGAAAACCCAAACAATCCATGTGACGGATACATACTGGTAATATTATGCTTCTGCACTTCCCTGAAAGTATACTCCCGGCATCTTCTCTTGAGTCAAAACCAACAAGCTATTACTGTACAGATTACAAGAGCATTGAAAAGATAAAACTTTGGGAGATTGTATAGCAAACTCCGCCCGCAATTCCAACCAAGATATCCTCTCTTAGACTTCTCGACTGACAGCACATGGAGAGCGGTACAAAAGTATGTTGCAAGGAGTGGCATGAGTTCAGCAACGGCTTGCAATCTAGTGGCTGATAGCTTCCATGGCGACACGCACAAGACGTAATAATCCGTCCACGTCCTGGAAGTTGTAATCAAGAGCCCTCTTAACGGATAATGCACCCTCTTTACATTGTGAATCTCCAGGCCCTGGATTAACAGCTGCATAAGCACCACGTGATTTCCTGGATGCCTCCATTGCAAAATTAACTTCCTGTGCCTGTAAAATAACAAAACTCTAAGATGCCAAAAAAAAATTCCAAAAAGATTAAAAAACATTGCAGTGTCAAACTACCAAAATTTCAGAACCTATGTTCTTTAACGGATATATTGAAAAGTTCTTGCTGATGCACAGTGGCGGAGCCTGAATTTTCACTAAGGGGATTCAAAATATATAAAGAAGTATACGGAGAAGCCAAGAGATTCAATATATAGTATATATACGTAAAATGAAAATTTTGATCGATCTACACAACGCAATTTTCCGGCGAAGGGGTTTCAGTTGTCTCCCCTTGGCAAAGTGTGGCTCCGCCACTGCCGATGCAGGAGTAAGCCTTTTCTCCTGTCCTTTATATTTAGGGGGACAGAAAAACAAAGTTCAATCATTTGGAAGAAAGATTATGAAGCCTAATGAACATAGGTTCAACTAACTGATTTGCCTAACCATTATTTAGGCAATTGTTCTAACTAATCATGGTGTTAGTTATAACCATATATTTCTTTAATTAGGGTGGTAGTTTATTATTAAAATATATGGACTTACCAAGTTGATTAGCCGCATGAAGCTAGAACCATTTCTTGCTGAGACAACATGAGTTCCAGCTACTTGAGGAGAACCAACAACTTTTGCCAATGCAGCCTTGTCTACCATTGTTGGATTGTTCAAATTGTCAACATCAGAGACAGAAGAGAAAGGAGACTCACCTATTATATAGTAGTGAGTCTGATAAGTAATAACCATTAAGAAGAAAAGTCAAAAGCAGCTAATCATCATCAGACATATAGCTGTAACACCTTCCAACTAGTTTATACATTTCCAGTACTCATAATCATATTTATACTAATGCTTTCCCTCCGTAAGTAATCCTGTTTATCAACAGTGGATATCACTAATTTTGACATATGCCAATACTGCCCCGACTAATAGGATATTAGTGCAAAAATGCATTGGCCAATACAAACACATGATGATTAAGGAGTAAAACAAGATAACGTTTGACATGTTCTCTTGGTGAGTAACCATCAAAAAGCGTATTGATAGTTATATCAAAAGTTAAATCAGTGGCGTAAAGAAGCACCACCATATTGATACCATAAATGTAGAATTTTCTAGACATCTCAATGCAGGTTACCTGGAGGAAGAATTTGTAGAGCTGTTTGTAACTCATTTCTGTATCGATTTGCATCGGACTGTGAAGAATAAATTACTCGCATGTATGCAACTTCCATGCATTTATAAGCAAGTGCAGCAGCAGCCATGTCTTTCATTTTCTCATATTCATAAGCACAAAACCTATGAACATAAGAAGGACCAACAATCAGCTTTACATCCTTATTGACATTTCCGTGGTAGTTCAAGTTTTGCCATAGCATTATAACAACCGATTTCTGAAATACAGAAAACTATATGGATTATCCATAAGTCGTGTACACTCCACATGTGCGAAAAAGTATCCAATGAAGTTTGATTTTCCTATTGAGTACAAAAGTGATATAAACATTGCCCCCAGGGTGCAGACGTCTCTTCAAAAATTGGATTTGAAAAGCACTAATCATATTCGGAAGAACAGATTAGGTCACAAAGTTTTCACAATACATGATACTGGTGAAGAAATTTGCTTCCAAAATTTTTATGAGCTAATTGAAATTATATTGTTATATCCGCTGCTAAAATTGTTTGGTCAACAAGAAACAGAATATTCTAACAAATTCAAACATTTACAAATTTACTGATACAGTGGCAAGATATCAACCAATTTTTACAGCTATGTAGCTTTAACAAAATCCAAATATTTAGCCATTCCTAGATCCTTAATAAATGTAAAGAATGGAAACAGTGTCAAGGCAAATTTTATAGTTTTGGAAATTCAATCATTAAGCTAAAATAAAGACTCAAAATTATAAAAGAATAGCAGTTCAAATGCATAATTTGTTATTTCAAAAGCACGTTATTCGCTAAGAGAGACAGATTGATCCTTCAATGGGAGATTCACATGACCAGAGGCGGAGCCAAGATTTCTACTTTATGGATTTTGGATTTTAGAACAACGATTTCAAGTGCTGATAACTGGATTCTAAATTTAATATTTGTACATACGCAAATACATTGTTTGAGCAAGCCATGGAAACAGCCTCCATGTGATCAGGAGATCACAGTGGAAACAGCCTCTTGCAGAAATGCAAGGTAAGGCTGCGTACAATAAACCCTTGTGGTTCGGCCCTTCCCCGGATCCGCGCATAGTAGGAGCTTAGTGCACCGGGCTGCCCTTTTTACACTGTTTGAGCAAAAGTTACTGGGTTATGCCGAACCCGTAGCCGGGCTTCTAGCTTCGCCCCTGCACATGACGAGTCCATCGAATAATGCTTGCAGATGTATCTCAGACCCTTGGCACTTTGGCATGTTACGGAAGTAATACCTACTCCACAATCTTTATAAACACAACACTATCATGCTTGCAACAGTTTTTTTGCACGTGTCTCAATGAATGAACCAAGTTCAAGTTTAGAGGAGAACTCACTGGCAGAGTTTCGCAGTGCTGCTATAGATTCTCCTTGACTGGTTCAATTCACCATGCTTAGTGCTGTCTAATTCTAGTAAGGAGGCGCCATGGAGAAACTTTAGTGCTGCTTGGAAATAGATACCCGTGCTTTCACTTGATCCAGAATTCTGGAACAAATAGCAAAGTTATGCCAACACAAAAAAAATGAAACAAACAGTAAACCATATTGTTTGGACATACGTGTAAATTCTTTATACCTTGAGGCGATCTGCCAGGTGTTTAAGGTTTGTGGCTTCTTTTATAGCATTTGTAGCAGCTTGACTCGACGAATCCTTCCGAACAGGGCTTGGAACATCTACATCCCTGACCTTATGAGCAGTACTATTAGGTAGTTTTCCGTGGTGGCTTTTAGCTTTTTTACCCTGTCGTGAATTATTTGACCTTTCCCTTTCAAAAGCATCAACTATAACAAGATTTGCCCCATTTTCCCTTTCGGATCCAGGAACCGGCTCTTTAAATACAACTGTCTCATTCTGATCTCTTGTTAATGGAGACTTGGGAGAGACTTCAATCTGCTCGCTTTTGTTGGAAACATGCTTCTTAGATGATCTATGATCATCTCGATCAGGTACTGGCGCGTGCCTTTTATCTGGGTAGGATGTAACATCCAATCCAACCTGTGCGTCATCGTGATGAACAATTCTTGATTGATTGTCTCCTTTAACATTTTTGTCCAATAATTTTCCAGAAGGATCCTTCTTGGAACTCTTTTTTAATCTATCAGAACTAACCCCAGATTTCTCCTGAAACTTGTTTTTTCCTGGTGTCATTTTCTCCTCATCCAATGGCATTTGATCTGAAGATAAACTTAAAATATCACGATCTTTGGTCATACATTGGTCAGAATCATATTTTGGAGCCCCATTCTTGTCTTTATTCCGTGACGAGGAACCTCTTCTACCATTTGAGGCTGGCGCACTGTTCTGATACTGATGGTCATTCTTTCTCTCCTTATCAGATCCTTGATCTGAGTTTTCCGTCTTGCAAACATATTGACTAGTTTGACGTAATCGATCTGCATTTATGTCAGCATCTTGATGAGTTGCATAACCAGAAACCATGGTATTTGCTTTGACTTTTGTACCTGATTCACGATGGACATCATCTCGTTTAATTTTTTTAGCAGATACATCTAAATCCTCCTCACTCATGTTCCTCATCTTTGCGTTCTTTGTACCTGTCAAACATCCCAGACAGAAAATAAAGGAAAAAATACCAGAATTCCACGATTTCAGCAAGTCCAAAATTGAGTACTTAAGATGAGAATACCTCCATCAGAATGGTTGTCAAGAAAAATTCTCTTCTCTTTGTTTTTACGTCTCCTCTTCTCCTCGTGGTTCATTATGACATGGTCGGAAGATTGTGAGCAATCTTGTTTAGTTCCACTTGACGAAGCTTTTGATCCATATCCTTTTGTCCGACTGGATTCGATAACTTGTACACCAAGATTCTGGTTCTCTTGGCTGGCGCGCAAAGCATCAGGGGAAGTTGATCCATTTGAAGCCGATATAGGATACTCCCCAGATGAACATGGTTTCTCGGTTTTTCTAACATTAACTCTTTCCTTTATCGAGCCGTTATGTTCAACTAAACTTTTCTTACCGACAGCATCAGAATCTGGTGAAGGAATTTCATGTACACCAGTTTCATCATTGTCGTCATCAGCTTCCATGTCCCCAAAGAAGTCTCTGTATCTATCTCCGGCATGGTTCTTTTTCATGTCCTCCGAACCACTTCCAGACAAGCGAGTGTCTCTATAAGGGGTTTTCTTACTCTTAGATTCCATGGAATCAGCGATGGAAACTTCTTTTAAGACCTCTGTGCTTTGAACACCGTGAAACTTAGTTTCGATAAGAGGGAGCTTCAATGCCTTAGAAACAAGTTCTTCACTGGTGATAACGTCTACATCAACCTCCTCCTTTGATTGCACACCACTACGATTTTGATTGTCATTGCCATAGCCATTTGCTAAAACATCTTTATCGTAAGATTTCCATTTCCCAGCTTCTGAAGCTTTCCTCTTTGCATAATGAGATCCATTTACTAATGCAACAGAAGTTTCAAAGCTTTCCTTGATCATACGTTCAGATCCACATTTCCCCCAGAACCTCCCTTTTTCAGTCAAGCAAATCAAATCATCCGAAAGCGGTGATAATAGTAGGCCTTCATGCATTGGATATGAGGTCATAATCTGCCCCAATATATGGATGGGAAATAAAAACGGGAGAACCCAAGGTCAAGTTGGCCAAAAAGGAAGAGATACAAAGCAAATTTGATGATTTTAGGAGAGGGGTGAGAGCATTCACCTGAAGTATACTTGTCGGAGATTCATATCGGGAATCCCCAAGGTCATGGGACAACCCCTCACCATATATCGAGCTATCATCCGGCGATGATGACGGAAAGGCATCAAGACCGAGCCCGCTGTAGATTTCAGCTTTCTTTTGGGTTGACAAATTTTCAATACCAACTCCGATATGCAACTTGGGAGCTTTCTGGTCTGATAGATTTGTCGGCTTCTTGACTATTTCACTTTTCAAAGCGGAGACGTTTTCATGAGCAGGTGGAATAGCTGAATTTGTTTTCCCATTAGCTGTTTGAGCCTTCGGTGCAGGTACTACTGCCGAATAGGCAGAAGCTGCTGTGGGCCTTCCTGGCAGAGAAGTGGATGATGATGCTACTGAGGATCGCCGACCACCCTGCAATAACAAGATGATATGCATATTGCTTAGTCAAAGTAGAAATCAATGTGAGTAAAGCAATAATACTTGTTTGATACAATGAAGCATAGTAACACAACACAGCCGTCATTAGAAGGCAGCTACCTCTGGGCGCATATTGCTCGGTGTACAAGACCAAGAAGGTGAACGCTGATAGGTAGGTAAAAACGAACCATATCCACCAAATTTTGACCCTGTCAATACATGCAAATTAATTGTCATTCATATTTCAAGGAACAAGCATACAACTGCAAACTTCTGATTCTAAGAATGTGCCATTGTAATACCCAAGTTCTCAGATGAAACTCCATCCTCAAAATCCTTTTGAAAATGTCCCAAAACATCTTGGAGTTTCTCATCCTTGAAAGAATAAGAGAACAGTTATGTGAGACGCTGGAAAACGCATAATATATCGTACGAAACTGGTATTCAATTCTGCAGGTAAACTTTTGTGAGCTCACTAGTGACTAGCCCTCCATCCTACTCACCATAGTTAAGTTACATAGCAAGAATAGAAGAAATGCCATCGACTTTAACACAAAAATATACCTAGACATAGAGTGGATGCTTAACTTCCAGATATATTAAATTGGTGGTTACCCCTCATTACTATTAACTAGAGTTACCTGTCATTATCTTGATGGTTAAAAAAATGTGTCAACAACAACAGCCATGCCAGTCCATTTAAGCTCATCTTAAACCACCATTACACGAAATAAAAACAAAAAGTACCTACTGACATATATCCCTGTGTACTATTTAAAAAAGGGCAGCTTGGTGCACAAGGCATCCCGCGTTAACGCAGGGTCCGGGAAGGGCCTCACCCCCTTGCAGACAGCCTACCTAACGCAAGCAATAGTGGCTGCTTCCCCGGCTCGAACACCTGACTTATAGGTCATACGGAAACAACTTTATCATTGCTCCAAGGCTAACCTTCTCTATGTACTATTGAATAACAAAAATGTAATCTTGGAGAAGTAAATAAAAAAAAGGAAAAGGAAGACAAAACACATACAATATAGGAGAGTGCAATATCAGGGTCAACTGTTGAATCATTACAAGCATCTCCCTCTTCAAGCTTAGTCTCCTTCATCTCTGTTTTAACACCAAATTCTAAAACTAACCCCTTTCTTCCATCTACATAAATCATTCAATAAACTAAAATTTCAAGAAAATTCAAAACCCTCAAGCCCCTTATTTCCTCTACAAAAAAAAACAAAAACTAAAATACCCACAAAATTACAATATATAACAACAAAAACCCAGAAAAGAAAAATCAAAACTTTCTTCTGAACTATATGAAAATCATACAAAACATGGTATTTCAAGAAAATTCAAAACCCTCAAGCCCCTTACTTTATCTACAAAAAAACAAAATAAATATTTACCAAATTACAACATGAAACAACAAGAACTCAGAAAAAATAAAACAAAAGCTTTCTCCTGAACCACATAAAAAACTTAAAATGATGGAATTTGAAGAATAATTTCAAACTCCAAATCCCCTGAATTTTAGCTCCAACATAAAATTTAAAATAAAAATTCCTCCACCCAATTACAACAGGGCAAAAACCCAGATAAAAAAAGATCAACTTTTTCTGCTGAATCAATCAAAAGAACAGAAAAAAATTGAAACTTTACCAACCAAATTGACCTTAATTTAACACTAAAGTAATAAATTCACCAAAACCCCCACAAAAGAAAAAGAAAAATAAATGGACCAAAAAAACTGTAATTTGAGGAACTTGGATTTGTTAGTGGGATCTTAGTTTACTCAAAAAGAAGAAAGAGAAAGAAGGAAAGAAAGAAAGAAAGAAAGAGAAACTGGTTTTGGTGTATAACATAACAGCCTTCTTTTACTTTCTTTTTTTTGTTTTTTGGTATTTGTGCGGTTAACTGTTTTTTTTTTTTCTAAATGAAGAAAGGGAAAAACAGTTTTTTTCCCTTAACTGTAAAGTGTGTGTTTTTGTACTGTAAGGTTTGTTTCTTTTTTTTAACCTAAACTGTAAAAAAATTGGACATTAGCTTCCTTCTAACTGTCAAACAGTTCATTTTATCTTTGGTAAGTGTACAATTCTTCTCATTTTCCAATCACTTTCACTAGTTAGATTTAGTATGTGAAAAATAGCCCCTTTTTTTTGGCAACTTAGGTCAAAGAACAGTGCTATTGGTGAAGAAGTTAGATGGATTTAAGATTTAAAATTGACACTTTTAATTTTCGAAATTCTTATTCCGAACACTCTGTATTTTGAATTATAGCTTCAGGATTAATACAACAACAACATATCCAGTAATATCTCACACTGTGGGGTCTGGGGAGGGTAGTGTGTACGCAGACCTTACCCCTACCTTGTGAGGATAGAGAGGTTGCTTCCAATAGACTCTCGACTCAGGAAAGCATAAGCATCACATTAATGAAATATAGACAAGAAAAGACAGTACCAAAAAGTCATATTAAAGCAGAATAAAAACAACAAGACAGTAAGGTGATCAACAATGAAAGAAAACAACGGTTAGTTATAAAAACCTACTACCAACAGAAAGTGAGACTGCGTGCCAATACTATTGTTATGAACACTCTAGACTACCTACTCTACTACCCTAATCCTCGACTTCTATATCTTCCTATCAAGGGTCATGTCCTCGGTCAGCTGAAGCTGCGCCATGTCTTTCCTAATCACCTCTCCCCACCTCTTCTTTGGCCTACCTCTACCTCTCCGTAGGCCCTCCAATGTCAACCTCTCACACCTCCTCACCGATGCGTTTGTGCTCCTCTTCCTCACATGACCAAATCACCTAAGTTGCGCTTCCCGCATCTTGTTCTCAATAGGGGCACACCCACCTTGTCGCGAATAACCTCATTTCTGATCCTATCTAACCTGGTGTGCCCGCACATCCATCTCAACATCCTCATCTCTGCTACCTTCATCTTCTGGACATGAGCGATCTTGACTAGCCAACACTCAGCCCCATACAACATCGTTGGTCTGACACCACTCTGTAGAACTTACCTTTAAGTTTCGGTGGCACCTTCTTGTCACAGAAAACACCGGAAGCGAGTTTTCATTTCATCCATCCCGCCCCAATACGATGTGTGACATCTTCATCAATCTTCCCATCCCCCTGAATAATAGACCCAAGGTACTTAAAACTCCCTCTCCTAGGGATGACCTGTGTGTCCAGCCTCACCTTCCGTTCCCCTCCTTGAGTCTCGCCACTGAACTTACACTCCAAGTATTCTGTCTTTGTCCTGTTCAACTTGAAACCTTTAGATTTCAGGGTCTGCCTCCATACCTCTAATTGCGCGTTCACACCGTCTCGCGTCTCGTTAATCAATACAATATCATCTCGCCTCTCATTGGATGTGGTGTGTTAGTACGTCTATCACGACAACAAACAAAAAATGGCTGAGTGCCGACCCCTGATGCAACCCCATCATACCCGAAAAATGGTCTGAGTCCCCACCACCGTCCTCACTCGGGTCTTTACTCCATCATACATGTCCTTAATCAACCTAACGTAGGCAACATGTACACCTCTAGCCTCCAAACATCTCCACAAAATCTCCCTCGGAACTTTATCGTAAGCCTTTTCTAAGTTGATGAACACCATATGCAAGTCCTTCTTTCTCTCCCTATACTGCTCCATCAATCTCCTGACTAGGTGGATGACTTCTGTAGTCGAACGCCCCGGCATAAATCCAAACTGGTTCTCGGAAACAGACACACTCTTCCTCATTCTTAGCTTTACCACTCTCTCCTAAACTTTTATAGTATGGCTAAGCAATTATGGCTAAGCCTTTTCAGGATTAATATTTATTAAAATTTTAATGATCTCTTACACACAAACAAAAGTATAAATGTCTTGTTTAAGTCAAAGAACTTACGCTAGAGAGTCATGACAAATTAAAGGTATATATTTAAATGCATCCATTTTTAACACCAAATAAATAAATGTTACATATTATCTTTCATTAGCTTATTTATCCCTTATCCATGGTTAAATAGTATTATATATTTTCACTTTTATTTTAATTACTAAGATTATTTCTTGATTTGACATAAATGGAATACGGGTAAAATTTATCTTTGATGAAAAAATCTCGTTTCAACGACGTCTCTTCAAGATTTTATCTTGTCTTTCAATGTTTGTAGTTATCCATATTAGAAATTCTCAAGGATATGATTACACTGAATATTCTCCTTGTGATCCCTTACATACCTTTCCTGAAGGCCGGCATTTGAGCAATAATCATTACATTTATCTGTTTGTATATATGTAGTTTTCTTATTAATAATTATTTGTTCCATATTTAACTGAGAACTTATATGCATTATTTTCATCTGAGAACACGTAATCTGACCACCGCTATTTTACTTTCGCACATTCTGAATAGGCAGCGAGAGTAGAAAAGATCAATGAAAGACTATCTCAAATGAATTGGACTCTTTCTTCTTTCAAGCTACACCGGGGAGATTGACCGATGGAAGTCGAGTGATCTCGGGGGCGCGGGGTGTTAAGTTGATACAAGTTTATTTAAAATTTTAAATGACATACGTCATGCATTTTTTCATTGAGTGCAAACGGTAAAATTTCTAATTAAATACAAAAAGACTGAAGTGAATAACAATATATACAGCCCTTGATTGCTAAATCAAAAACATGATTTTGAAGTGAATATGGATGGAAGTTTATTCTAGACAAATTCCACAAGCCAAAAGCAACTGAACTAACTGCCACTAACTCAAGCAGAATGACAATTATTTCAACTATAACTCAAATGGAAAGTGGATTGCACCCTCATCTAAAATGAAAAATGCCACCACCAAGTGTAATCTATCTTGACTATCCTTTTCCTTTCCTTTTTTTTAATCTATTGACCGGAGGATCAACAGTGGTTCCTTTCTTACTTTTAGCGTGACTCGAAGTCTCGGTTGGAAGAAGCCCAAGCTGGCACGGAGTGGAAAGGCCGAATACTTCAGCCTAACAGGAATGAGCAACAACGAAATGAGAAGATGAGGTGCATCGGCCATCCCCATTTAGAAAGAAGGGCAGAAGATTATGGGCCGGTAGGAGGCAGATTGCGAGCAACCCCTCTCTATCATCTTGATGATCCTTCAAACTGTTCACGGAGCAACTCATACTTTTGAAGCTCGGCCATTGACAGCGAGGGAGAGATCTCTCCCAAGACCTTCAAAATAGAGAAAGATGATCATTTCACCAGTAGCATAGGATATAGGCAGACGTAGCATGGTTTACTCGCTTCAACGGAACACAGTATTTTCAACACGGAGCATATATATATGTGAAGCATTTCACCAGTAGCATAGGATATAGGTTGGTGAGAGTTCGATTCCCCATCATGTAATCCAATAACTTTAAAAAAAATGCCTCTGTCCACCCATAGAGAAACCCCAAAACATTCCATTAGTGGCTGTCTTACCTTTAAAAAATCATCATATTCCACGACGATCGAGTCATCCACATCATCTGAGCCAGTTGAATCCGAACTGGCAACCTACAGCATAAACACCAAAATATCTTTTAGGAAGCAGCTAGGACCATATACCCTCTCCGTTTCATTTTATGTGGCTTAATTCGGCTAAGCACAAAGTTTAAGAAGATCTTAAACTAAAAGTGTGTATAACATACTAAAGATACCCTTTGAATTTTGCCACGTAAACATGCTATGTCATTCCTATAATGAAGTTTCATTAAGGGTAAAATGAGAATGTTGGAATTAATACTAAATATAGAAAGAAGCATTCTTTTTGAAACAGACTAAAAAGGAAACTAACAAATAAATTCAAATGGGGCGGAGTAATATTTATCAGTTGAGATACCATCGGTTGTCTGATAATGCTAGGTTACCCTTCGTACCAACTGCACTGACACAAAGGGTAAAAGTATATTTTGAAATTAGAAATAAGGGATGAAAACACACACCTTGCGTTTCGCAGCATTAAACCAAGCATCAGCGCACAGTGCATACATGTCAGCACCTGTGAAGTTTGGAGGACACCTTTTTGCTATTGAGAGTAGAGATACATCTTCTTTCAATTTAAACTTCCGTGTAAGCGCTTTAAGGACCCTACAGATCATTGAAATTCAAGAAATCAAACATCAAATACAAAGACAAGTACAGGGTCAGAATATAAGAGAGCTCACCTCTCCCTATAAGAGGCTTCAGAATTCACACCAACATAAAGGAGCTTATCAAATCGGCCTGGCCTCAAAAGGGCAGGATCAATAAGATCAGGCCTATTGCTAGCTCCAATAATAAACAAGTCCTGTTACAAAAGAGGGGCCAAGAATTAGATCTACAAATAAGACGAGTACAAAAAGAACTAAAATCTAGCCCCAAGGCTTTGGTATAGTGATAAGAGCACATTGCGTCGATGTGTAGGTTAGGCGCACCGCGCACGTCAGGACTTTGAATCATTCAGACGGCAGTCTAGTATTTAAGTGGAGAAGGGTAGAGGGGAAGGCCAATTCTTCAATGATATTCCGAACCGTGCGCTAGCTAGCCCTCGGGTATTTCTCGGTTATCAAAAAGATAATAAAGAGCTAGTTAATGATTGAGTGGAGTAGCTAACCTGGGTAGAGTCGTTCAAGCCATCAATCTCTGCAAGCATCTAGAAACGACAGAGGTTTAGTATAACAAGCAGTATATTAGTCGAGAAAAGAAGAAAATATGACTAACAAACCAATGCATTGTGTACCTGAGAAACCACTCGATCCATTACACCGCCGGAGTCTCCAGAAGCACCCCGGGCAGGAGCAAGAGAATCAAGCTCATCGAAGAAGATGACACATGGTCGAGCTGATCTAGCCTGCAATTTTCAAGAAGAATTTTAAATAAGCAGCATCCTTTTTTAAAACATCTTTGCAAAAGCAAAAATAGCTTACCTTCTGAAAAATGTCCCGAATATTTTTCTCTGACTCTCCTATGTACATGTTTATCAACTCGGGCCCTTTCACACTGAGAAAATTCAGGGAGCATTCGGTAGCAACAGCTTTTGCCAGTAAAGTCTGAACATTTCAACAGAATGTTGTTAATGAATAGATGACCAGGAACAGGACTGGACAATAAAATACAGATGATATGACACTGCATAAAGCAACTCATAAACTCACTTTCCCTGTACCAGGTGGGCCATAGAAAAGAACACCAGATCGCTTGCGCAATCCAGACGAAAACAAGTCCTTGTGTAAAAGAGGCAGCTGCATTACAAAGGAAGAAGAGAATGGAAGTCACATCATCTGAAAAACAGCAGAAATAAAATACTAAATCCAGTAGAGTACAACTTCTAATTCGACGCACCATGGGTAATAAGTATAAACTTTAAAAGGAGGCTTATTCGCTTTAGTTTTCACAAGCGTTATGTGGGAGTAAATCAATGGAATACCTGTACAGTGTCCAAAATTGATTTCTTCACATCTTCAAGACCACCGACATCTTCCCATTTGACATTTGGAACCTACACTAGTGTAAACCATATATATAAGAATTTTGTCAAGCAGCATTAGACTTTTCAATACAATAATTGACTGTCTGCATTGCAATCCCATGCTATACAAAAAAAGATGAACCAAACCAATATAAGCAGTCAGCACATTAGAGTCCAATAATGGAGCACAGAAGATCTGAACTTTCACCAAATTTTGTTGCTCCAAAAAAAAAAAAAGTTAAAAAAAAACTTTGAAACTTCATTTTCTTGCAAAAAACTTTAAAATGCTGAGCAAGTCCAATCAAACACAAAAGAAGCATAATAAGATTAGTTTTGTTTACAAAATCATTTCCCGAATTACCTTTGGAGTACCCAGTGCTGATGCATTTCTTTTCTTTGATCGTTCCAGTGATTTCATTACATCTTCTTTGCTTAGGGACTTTGTCGAGTCATGCGAGCCATTATTCTCGATTGGCTTGCTCTCATGAGAAAGCTCTTTCAGATTTCCATTCTCAACCTCGACTTCCTCACTACCACGACTAAGGACTAGATTTGCACCGGCATCAGCAACTAAAGCTCGCAGATCTCTTGGCATGAATCCTGATGTCTGACCAACCAAATCTTTCACAAGGTCCTCCAAAGAAGTCTGCAATAAAAACGACAACAAATGACACCCACAACTTCAGTAATCTAGAAAATAACAGAAAGGAAGAGATGAGGGTCCTTTCATTCCTGACCCCCCCCCAAAAAAAAAAAAAAAAAACCCAAAACCCTTTAGACTTCTCAAGTTTCCCAACTTCATGGACATACTTTTTTTTAATAACCCTGGTGTCCGGGCCAGCTTACGTACACGCACCTCGACTAATTCCACGGGATACGTGCTACCTCCCACCAGCACCAGGTAGTAGGTAACTTTGTCCATCAAGGCTTGGACAAATGAGAAGAAATCACCCAATGTTTTTGTCTCCGCTGGGATTCAAACCTGAAACCGCATGGTTCTCAATCCACTTTATTGACCACTAGGACATACCCTTGGGTGCAAAATTAGAAAATTTCATGGACTCTTTTGGCCTATAGCCAATGAAGTTTAATAAAGGACCAGTGTAGTGTACATATTAATGAATATTAAGATCACACAGACAAAAGAGAAGGAAACTTCAAGTTTACCTACATCTGGAAGTAGTTCACTGAAATGTTGAAGAGACTGGGAGAGCATTTCGTTCCTCTGTTCTTCATTCAACGGACCCATGCTAATCTCGTGACTGAAACAACGCCTAATAGTTGGTGGAAGGCCTTCAGAACTATCAGCAGCAGCAACTAACAGCACTGGGTGCCGACTTACAGGTTGAGCAACCTTTACTTGCTGCATCAACAAAAGACAAGAATAAGCATTACCCAGACTATTCTCCAGTATATTATGTGAAGCAGCATCTTTCAGAAAGAAAGGTGGCAATAGAAAGTAATATTATGTCGTCGTCCTCTTTTCGCACCCCCCCGCCGGTGGGGGGGGTGAGGGGAGAACAGAGAATATGATAATTGCCGTATAGACTATGGACTAGATAAGGGAGTGCATGGGGTAAATTGTGGTAAAAGAAATTCAAAAAATGCAAATGCTGGTGAAATTTTGACGCAAGCTTATCAAAACTTCACCTTTATTGAGCTGTTAACAAAATTAAATTAAGAGGACTTAGCTCGTATGACTATGAGCGGACAACCTCAACTCCGAGAAGATTTTAATAGCAGACATGTTCTGAATTTAAGCCAAAATGCAGCTATTTTGACTCAAATTTCTTACGGAAATCAGGTAACATTTGAGCGCAAGTAGGCATAACTATTACATGGATCCATTTATATCATGTCTTTTGCAACTTTTGCAAACAATTCTGACTATGATACTACCTAGAATAGGAGAGAATTTAGCTTTCTGAATCTCCCTCTTCCCATAAATTCACATACATATGAGCATGAATCCAAGAACATTATAATTTTGAAAAGCGAACAGGAAAGAAAAACAAACCAATCTAATTGATGATGATCATGATAATTCAAAGGAAAATTCATCAACATCATTCAGTATAGTATGACGGACACGGAGACATGAAAAGTAAAGGAACTTGGAATACATCTTACATCATGAGCATTTGACTTTCCCTCTGAGTAGATTTCTTCATCTTCAGCAACTGGCTCAGTAAATTCCTTTATGACGGATGCAACCTCTAAGTTCATACCAACTTGGTCATGTGGTGAACCCTCGTGAGAGACCAGGTTCTTGAAGACCTCAAAATGGTGAAGAAGAAGGATTGTAGGCGAGTATCTGCAGTGCAAATTGATTTCAAAGGAATAAAAGACCACATTAAAGACAACCACGCCTCTTAAGTTTCGATATGCTTGAGCCTGTTTGACCAGATGGATTTAAACATAGAGTTTAACGGATCTTTTAGTTGAGATTAGTTTAATATATGTTCAAAATCATTGTCAAAGGTTTTTAAAGTGGGTTGTTGGTCTATTCAAAAAATGTAAACTAATTTTTCTCTGTCAGTTTAGGATAAGGCCCAATTTAATTTGAAAGAAGTGAAAGAGAAAGTAGCTCAAATAAATTGGGACAGAGGAACAATTTAGAAAGAGACAATCATTGAAATATGCGAGTATCCAAAACACAAGGAATAATTAGTTAAACGTGAAGATTTTTCATGTATAATATACTTCTATGAAGCTAGTCATGATTTCCCTAATGTATGTTCGCATTAGCAAAAAGTTATTGCTTCAAGGTACGGAAAAATTGTGTAAATCAGAAAATCTTAGGTTAGCCTTACATAGTAAATTTACCAGGGAACAAAGAAAATCAGGTCGTCGACATATTAGTAAAGACTGCCACCTACAGTCAATAAACCTTATGATAGTAGTTAGTTAAATAGACAATAAATCCTAGGCAACCTAAAATACCTGCGAGCCATGCCGAAAGCTTCAGCTAGGGCAAAAGATGTTTTTCTATCAGAATTTGCAAATACACTTTGACAGTTAAATTCCACCACATGAAGGCCTAATTGACGAGCAACAAATTTAACCACAGTTCTCTTCCCGCACCCTGTAGAAAATTTGAAACCATCCATCAACGGCAAAATTAATTTATAAATCGATGGAGCTGCAGCTTTTAACCGAATAAAAATTTTGTAAAGTAGTAATCCCTCCGTCCCAATTTATGTGACACTCTTTCATTTTAGTCAGTCCCAAAAAAGAATTACACCTTTCTATATTTAGTAACTATTTAACTTTAAACTATCTATTTTATCCTTAATGAGATGATTTATAGTCACACAAATATCTATGGCTTGTTTAAGACTACAAGTTTCAAAAGTCTTTCTTTCATTCTTAAACTTCGTGCCTAGTCAAACACCATTACATAAACTGGGATGGAAGAAGTACATGTAAAATATATTTATCAAAGAGAACCATAAAATCATGTTTCTGATAGCTTAAGCACTATCCTACTCATCCACTATAGACATCTAAACCATGTTCAAATTTTTTTTTTTTGAAATTCAAACACTGGACTCCCAATCTAGAGATTCTGCCGATATGTAACAATTCTGAGAATCATCTCTTTGTTTTCTGCAACGTCATGCGATAGGTGATAAAAGAAAATATCACAAAACAGTTAAGAAGAGAAAAAAAGATCAAAATCATCCTATAAGCAGCATCTTTCAAATTAACCAGCAAATGACAAAGTTTAGAACATACCAGGCAAACCATACAACAACACAGCAACTCGAAATTTTGATGAAAGGGCTGATGGACATAATGGTGGCATAAGTATGGAGGCTAAAGTCTTCACAGTGCTCATTTGTAAAGGCAGAGAACCTCGCGGTCGAGGAACTAAGAAATCTGGAGGAACAGCAGAAGGTACACTCCCTCCAAGTACAAGGGCAGTTCGAGTACGGTTGACTCTTAGGATAGGTTCTTCAGAAGGTTCCATGGCCACAACCTGGGATTGCTTACTAATAAGAGTGAGTGTCAAGGCATTTCGCAAGTTACTCGTGAACCTATGACAATAATAAATAAAACTTAAACCTTGAAATAGATGAGGTCAGAACCACCATTTTGCTTCTTTTGACTGCAAGGGATGCACAGAGCCGATTTGCAATCCCAATTGATGCATACACTGAAAAGATCACCTCTCGAAAGAAGTCTATCTACTTCAAAGTACTTGTTCAATTCTATATCGATCAACTCTTGACGGTCTTCAGCTTCTGTAGATGAATCTTTTTTAACTGAATCTAGACTCCCACATTCTGGTATCTTCACAAAAGAAGCCCGCAGGTGTGTGGCATATTTTGGCAACTGATCCAAAGGTTCAAATTCTAGAGTGACGAGAACATTGTCTTTTCCACTCACTATGTTATTCGATTTGGCCTCAAATAGTGGTGACAAAGCTTCTTTCCCTTGTTGAATCATTGATTTCAAGCATGACAAATGTAAATTAAGGTTAAATGCTAGAATCGGAGATAAATAGGCAACTTCTCCATCTGGTTTTATATGAGAATCATGATAGCTATATAATGGCAAGAGAAATGCTATCCCGGAGGAATGTGGCAGTGATGAGCTACGTCCGGATAAAACTTGGTCACAACTAGGAGGATCTAGAACTACCACTTGTCCAATTCTTTGTTGACTTGTATTGACATTTTTAATGAGTACCTACGGAAAAAACAGAGGGAGCACAAAGTCAAGCAAGAATCATGTATGTCTAAGTTAGTAAGGGAGAATGAATGTCTAAAGGTTTCTTTACAGCTACACTAGAAATGAATGTCGCACAATACCACAAACAGAGATCGATAAAAACAGTAAGCAATGTAAGGTATTTTATCAGTTAGACCACTGCATATGCAAATACAAGCAATACTATATCTTCACCCCTACATTTTTTTCATAAGGTATTGTTACTGCTACATTAGAAATGAATGTCAAAACTCTCATACTAGGCATCACAAAGCAAATTTTAAACACAGGAAAAGAGTTTGCCTAATTTGTTAATTATCTGTCATTTTTTTTCTTTATAATCGTCATGTCCAGGCCGGCCAGCTTGCACGCACCTCGACTAATTCTACAGGATACCTGTCACCAACCATAACTCTATCCACTAAGGCTTGGTCAGATTGAAAGAAATCATCTAGTGTTTATGTCCCCCACTTGGATTGGAACCTGAGACCTCAGGTTCCCAACTCACTTCATTGATCACTAGACCACACCCTTAGTGCGTTAATTATCTGTGAATAACACTAAGAAGATCACTTATATGCCATAGTGTAATATAAATAAATCTTTCTAAAATGATTCTTCAAATTTTTCTGAGCAGTTTTGATCCTTTTAAGTTTGCCTAAAGTGATCACTTTTAGAATCCATCAAATATTTAACAAACTATGGTCATTAAATTTAATGAGAAGTGCGGGAAAATAAGATTTAACGGGCATAAGGTTACCAGTGAGCCGGAAGTAATACAAAGTCTTCTAAGTTGAGAAGTAGTTATCCCCACCAAAGCAGAATCATCAAGATTAACAATGTCGTCTTTTGATATTTTAAGAACTCCAGCTCTCAATTGTACTTTTGGCAAAAATGGAATTTGGGTTTCAATCTGGGATTTATTTTCTGAATTTAAAAGTGAATTTAGTAGATTTTTAGTGGAAGAAAGAACTAAAGGTTTCCTTTTTTCCACCATAGTTGATTGAACAAGAATTCTGTTGAAACCCTAGTTTTAATTTGCTGTTGCCATTGGAATTTGCCGGTTAAAGGGGGAGAGAAGATGTTTTTTTTTTTTTTTTTTTTTGTGATTGAATTTGACGATGAAAATTGAGCAACTCAAGAAATGGGAGTTTATTATATAGAGATATATGTTGACGGTAACATTCTTTAACTGTTTCGAATTTATGTTGTCAGCATAATGTTCGGGTCGGATATTTGTATTCGGGTCATTCACTCACCTCTACCAGTAAGGCAATAATTGCACCGCATGGCCTTTTCAGCGGTCACTATTTGAATTTTGTCTCCGTTAATCTTCTAAATTTTAAAAACTTGCAGAAATATAAAATATTTTGGGATGATCTTTAACTTTTGATTATCGTTTGCCCAAGGACAGAACTTTAAGGTCAAAATTTAAAAGTTGCTCATGGGACAAGCAAGTAGCAATACTTATTAAACTTAAAGTTGCCTATAAGACAAATAATGACAAAAAATCAAGATCATCTACTTTAAGGGCTATTTGTGTACTTCACCCCTTAATGTTGCCTTTAAAGGTTATCGTGGATAAATTTAGCCCACTATATTAATATTAATACAAAAATAATGATCCAGTAAAATCTCACAAGTGAGTCTGGGAAGTGTAGTGTGTACGCAGACCTTACCCTTACCCCGATGAGACAGAGATGTTATTTCCGACAGACCCTCAGCTTCACTAAATCAATATTAATAGGAACAAAATTTAAATAGTAGCATAAAAAGGCCATTTGTGCAAATGCCCCATAATTGACATCAATGCAGGCCCAAATATATGAAAGATATGGCATGAACATGCCCATTCTGAAGAAATGAATTTTTTACCTAGATATGTAGGAATTACCATTAATGTTTGTCCAAAAGCAAATGAGCAATTTATGCAAAATACCCACTGAACTTAAAACAATTATCCTTTTCTACTCATTTAAAAACTAGTTACAATATATATCTACTCAATTAAAACTAATTACTCAACCTACCAATCCCACTTCTTTTACCCATTTAGCTTGGCTTGGCTTGAATTGGTTGGGTTTAGTAGCTTAGTTTGACTTTATTTGATTGGGTATTAAAAATAATGGGTAGGGGAAAAAAGGATGGGCAGGGACGGATACTTAGTTTCTATTGCATGGATATTTGCTAAACCTCCCCTAAGCAAATTAGTATAAAAAATTGTCAATATATAAAATATTATTAATATTAGCCAAATGCTATCAATATTAGCCAATTAGCTATTTGTATTCAAAAAGGTCAAATTTTTGTTTTCTTTTAAGTGGAGTGTTGTGGGAATAGATTAGGTACATCTTAAGGAGTTTGAATCTTAATATTTGGATGGTTTGGTGGAGTTTTGAGATAGTTTGAATTAAATATTCGAAGTAGAAGATGGACATGGAAAAAGATGATATGCATATGTATCCTATGTATATTACATGTATATCCATGTATATATATGTGTGAGATACATGCGTGATACATGTGTCATAGAAAATTTTTTAAAACTCGATTTTAAGTACGAATTTTGATACCAAACCAGTTCAAATCACCTCCAATCTTGCTCAAATTTTGTATATTGCCTCATCTATATATTTTCAACGAATTTCAACCATACCCATTGAAAAAAAATTCTTTCTACCTTATTTTTTTTATATATTGTATATCATTGGTTAGGGGGTGTACAAATCGAACCGAAAAATCGTACCAAACCGAAAAGTCAAACCAAATCGATTAAAAAACCCGACTTGATTTGGTTTGGCATTGAGTAAAAAAGCCCGAACCAACCCGACATATAAATATATAATTTTTATATATATTTTTAAGATTTTATATAGAATTTTCTTTAAAAAAATGTCTAGAAATATTTGGGATTCTCTTGCGGGATATAAATTTTAATAGAATATGAAGTGCTCCATATTTATTGACCTTAAATAATGGGTTGTATGATCACTTTCTTATCAAGTGTTACTGAAATGCGTCTATCTCTTTGTTCTTCCATATTCATATCATATGTTAAGATCTATTAAATTCTTATATCTTTTTCGAATGTGAAGTGATTATTAATATTTATGTATCATATTGATTTTTATGTTTAATTACTAAATTCGCTTAACCTGAAAGTGTACATCAACGAAACATTATTGTAGACGACTAAAAAAATAACTATTATGTGTTACTAATAGAATTTTTCCATAAGAATTTTTTAATCGATAATATATTTGTTAATGTTTTATATTTGTACTAAATATATATTTACTTATCAAATATTTAACAAAGTAAGATTGAAATAATATTTAAGTAACAAAAAATTCGAAAACCCGAAAAAACCTACAAAATCGAACTAATCCAAACTGATATAGTTGGTTTGGTTCGGTTTTGATAAAAACGGAACCAATCGGGTCTATGTACTCTCCTATCATTGGTAATGAATTTTGACTCCAAACTAGTCTAACTAACCTTCAATCTTCGTCAAATTATGTGTTTTCAACATATCACAATAATACCCAATGAAAAAAAATCTTTTTTTGCCAATATTTTTTTAATATGATCTATCCTTGCCTCATTGGTGACTTTTTAGCTATTTTTGGTAGCATGACTAAATGGCTGGTTATTGGCAAATAGTGAACCCGTGAGAATTCCCGATATGTAATATAATAGATCTAACTACCAATATTAGGGATATTTTCATTATCTAAAAATAGCATTATTTATCAATTGGATATAAAGTAAGGGATTAGGCTTCAATTTTTCTCATTTTAGGCTTCAATCTTCCTATTTTCTCTCTACCTCTTTCTCTTTCTCAGGCCTCCATCCACTCTATGATACTATTTCTTGAACCATTGTTCAAAAATAACCTTTTCTACTCCACCCACCATATTAATACATATCAATCTTCGTTGACACAAAACAAAACTCTATCAACACCCTGTTTGAGTGATTTCAAAAGGTTAAATAAAAACTCGTACGACGACATGCAAAGAAATCATTATACGAGAAATTTTATCCAAACTTGACTCCAAGCTCGACTGAAGTCATTTAAACTTTTATGATACTAGCTCATCTAAAATTAATTTAGGATTTTTTCTCATTTCAAAAAATCTTCCAAAATACATTTAAAAAGGGTCCAGCAACAAAAGTGTATGTTATTTATATGTCCTATGTATCACTGAAGATACAATGACATTCAAGACATACAAGATACATACAAACGACATGGAATAACATAATTGTATGCAAATTGTATGTTTTGATCGGATTGTATACAACAATAATTATGCAAGTTGTAAGTAAGTTGTGTGTTTTGACTAGATTGTATATAATTTTTTTAAAAAGCAAAACCTCTTGCTACTCTTTAAAAACCCAAAAATCAAGTTAAAGAGGGTAAATACTGTCCTACTTTTGTATCTATAGGAAAACATCCTTCTGAAATTATGCGAGAGCAAACACTAGGGTAGCTTTTTATTCGTGGTAGAAAAAATACTAATAAGTGAGGCTAATAACTTTTTAAATATTGGCTAAATTCTAATAGCAGGAGTTAAAAGTGGTTATTTTTCAATTTTTTCCATCTCTTGATAAGTGAGGCATTTTGGAAAAAAACTGTGGGGATTGGGCGAGAGCAGACAACGTTACACCATATTAAGAATATCTTTAAGTTGCTTTAATCTGAAAAATACAATGTTGAATTTCTAGTGGGAGCTATAAGTACGACCCACTTGATTCCCAAAGAATGACTCTCGTGTTTGAAACAAATAAGCTTATCGAGAAGGGACACCACCTACCATGGGCGGATCTAAAGGTATGAGTATGGGTTCCCGGGAACCCAGTAATTTTTTGCTAGATTTCGTATTTGTATTAAAAAAATCGTTCAATGTATAAGAATATTTAGCTGGGAACCCGTCATTTAGTCTGGTTATTAAAATATATTAATTTAAAGTTGATATAGGAACTCATAAACTTAAAATCCTAGATCCGCCTCTGCCTACCCAGTCACCAAAATTAAAAATTGAGTACAGCCTTAATAATCCATATTCTACTGTTTTCTCATGTAAAGATTGAGTAATCTTCGTTATTAGATTTGCATTGACCGGTAATGTCATTAATTACTCACTTTTATTAGCACATTCATGTATTCAAACTGGTTAAAAATTGAATTATAGACCAAATGTGGTGATTGTAGATCTTTTTTGTGAGCTTATTAAAGTATTGGTAGATTAATTAATTTTTATTGAGAAAATTATTATTATTTCGTTTCATTTGAGAGCTCCTAATTAAGCTATCCGATTTCTAAATAGGTAGGTAAGCATAATATCGTAAACCACAAAGGAAATTAATGTGATAGAGCGATAACATAACGTGAGGACTCTGAAATATCCCTATAATTTATGGAAAAAACATTTACGTTATAGCTAGAGAATTCCCAAAATTAGATCCTATAATTTAAAAGTCAACCTTTTTTTTTTTTTCTCTTCATCTCTATCCTTCAAAGTCAGATAATTTACTCTTGATAATTAAAAATCACTTGATCTTTATTTTTACTAGATTACGTTAATCTCATGTAGGTGGGATTTGCCTATATTGTTCTACCACTATAATAATGCTAAACAAGACCTTCCTCCAAATCATTCAAAAGTTAAAATATTGTTAATTCTTTAAAAAGTGCAGTACTGGAGATAAAAGATGGCCAAGGTTCTTATGAAGTCTTCGTTCTTGATTGCCTTTTTGCTAATTGTCATGGGTTTGTTTCTCTTTCATTTTCATTACTCTCTTTATATAAAAAAAAACCTCAGAATGCACAGAATATATTTTCTTTATTCCACTTTATGTGATGCTTTCAGAATACAGAAGGTCAAATTTTATTACTTATGACTTAGAACTCGTTTGAATTGGGTTAAAAGAAGTGATTTTTTGGGCAGAAATAACTTTTAAGCCAAAAAATAATAAGTTGAGTTGCCAACTTATTGTTTTTGGCTTGTTTTAAGCAATTTAACACCCTACACAAGTTAGGAGTAAGGTGTGCGTACACACAACCCTTCTAAGAATACTGAATATGTTGTTGTTGTTGATTTAGCTTCAATAACAACAACACAAATTGCGTTTCAGTCTCAAATAAATTGGGATTGACCGCAAGTTCTTCATATAAAGTCAAAGTAAAAACAAACAATATTTTGTTCTAAATAAAGCCTTGTTTAAATATTTTAATATGCAGTTGCAAATACTCCATCCTTCAAGCTAGTGGCTGCTCTACACCACTGTCATTCTGATGAAGACTGCTATGATTTATGTGAAGACCAACCCCTTTGTGTTTGGCATCTATGCATATGCGTTCCCAAGACGAACAAGCTTGACGAAGCTGCAGTTGGTCATGACGTGCCTCCAAATTGATATCTTCCAACTGTTTGATAGATTGCCCAAATGGAAAGTAGTATCATTTCTAGTTATATACATGTTTTAATTAGCATAATCATGCCGTAGCTATAGAAATTGATGTATTAATTAGAGGGTGTTTGGCTAAGCTTATAAGCTGGTCAAACTAGCTTATAAGCACTTTTCGGCTTATCTACGCATTTGATAAAGTTAAAAGTGCTTATAAGCCAAGTGCTTATAAGTCAAAAATAAGCCAAAAGCCGTAAGCTGGTCACCCCCAGCTTATAAATTTTTAGCTTATAAGCACTTTAAGTTTGACTAAAATTTTTACTATTTTATCCTTAAAATATTCTTTTTTAGAACAAAACTATTACATCGATACTCACTACTTCAAGTACTATTTCAACCTAACCCCCCCTCTCTTCAAGTCTCCAATGTCCATTGACTATTTAAGATAAGCAAATTCTTTATTCCTTTGCATATTTATATTTATATGATTGTGTATTAATCTTTGAACTGTATGTAATAAATGAGGACATATCAAATTTTTGGTGTGTTGCTTTCTAAATGTTGTGGTGATAAAGACAGTGTTTGTTTCTCTTCAAATATTTTGTCCTATTTAGGTTTATTTTTTACTGAGAAACTTTTATCAATTTATTAATTATTATAACTTATGATTATATGCTTATCATAAAATAAATAATATTTATCATAAAAATTATCTTATCTAAGCACAGTTGTATTTAAAATAAAATGACAAATAGAATATTTTGTATTTGGATCGATTTGGAATCTAAAATTTTGAATAAATTACGCCCTTATAAGTATAAACACTTCTAAGGTTATTTAAGTCATTTTAACAGAAAAAGAGCTTATCAGCACTTTTTTTTTATCAAATACAGCAATAGCTTATTATCAATTTCAGCACTTGTATCCAAATACGTAACTGCTTATTTATTAAATCAGTTTCAGCACTTAAAAGTACTTTTCAGCACCTAATGCTTATCAGCTACTTCATATCAGCTAATCCAAACGGCCTCTAAGTCATCATGTTACTATTGTTATTCCGCTTGATTTATTTATAAAGTATAGTATCAAACTTTTATTTGTTTAAATAACAATAAAAGTAAAGCAGGTTTAGAAATGACGGATCTCGTTATAAACAGTTCCAAAAGAGATATTTAACCAACCCCAAATCTTTTACCTATTAATATCTTAGAAGATTTTTTTAGGAATTTTGAGTTCATTACTGTTTTTTTATTTATGGGATTTAACTAGGGATAATTTGGGTCATAACCCAACCCGCTCAACTCTTACCAAGCTTTAATTAATATGTGTTATTTTCTTATAAATTATATAATTATTAAATAAGACTTTTTTTTCTTTTGTTATGGTTATATATAACGTATCAAATAATAAAAAAATATTTCTAAGATATTTTGAACAAAGTTACTCATGGATCAATTTGGGCTAAAAATCAACTAAACTTTAAATTGGTTGAGTTTAGTTGGGTCAAGATGGGTTGGATTCAATAAATGGACGGGTCAATAACTAGCCCAGCCTTGGGCGGGTCATTTGAGCTTGAGCCAAATTTGACGGCCTAAATTTAACAAAGCCGTTTTACCCGATGATGTTTTATTTATGAGATTTATCTTTTATACTGTAAACGAACTTTTACCACGAAAAAGTTCTTATACAAGTAACAGTTCACAAAAATGTAGGATTAGTAGGCTGAAAAATAAAACAGATTACCTCGTACAACGAGTTAAAATACACCAATAGTTTTACAATTTTGCACATACTAACACTATATGTAAGTTAAATTCTTAATACGCTATTTATAACTAAATTATTTCATTACCAACTAATTCGATCATTTTCGATGAATCATCGAGAAAAGCTGCATATATTGAAGAAACCACAAAGATAAATTGTAGTTTTGGTCCTTCTATTTTACTTTTCCTCTATCATTAGTTTACTCATTTAACTTTTAATATGGAAGAGTTGGAAATATTAAAACAAATCTCATCTATTAAGTTTGACGAACTGAATATTAATTTTCTAACTCAAATTGTCACGACCCAAAATCACACCACAGGCGTCGTGATGCACTTAGTCTCTAAGACTAGGTAACGATTACAATTACATTTCAAGCTATTTTTTTTTTAAAACTATGTAATCAAAACCAACAGTGGAAACAAATATGAAAATCTCCCAAGATTGGTAATACTGAGTCACGAACTCTAACTGAATACATGGAATGATCTCAAGAATCGAATACTCAATATTATTTGATAAATAATTAACAATACAATAAAATGGAAAGACTCCAAGGGACTGCGACGACCAAGCAACTCTACATTGAATCCTTGCGATCACGCTTTAACTATGTCCGAGTCTGATATCTCCAATACCTGGCTCTGCACAAAAATATGCAGAAGTATAGTATGAGTACACCACAGTCGGTACCCAGTAAATATCAAGACTAACCTCAATGGAGTAGTGATGAGGTACAGTCAAGACACTCACTAGTCTAATAACCTGTGCAATATAGTATATTAATAATAGGAAACAAATAATAATAATGGCAACACTAATCAACCAGTGATATGCACAATATGGCAACAAGAACACCATTAATATTGCTCAACAAATAATAAATACAAGTACACCAAATTAAATCAAGTCTTTCAAATATAAATCTTTCGCCTATATGCTTCTTAAATAATAATCTTCAGGATATAATACTTTCCAATAAATATATTTCGAATATACTCCCTTCAAATAAATATCTTTCAAATATAATTATTTCAAATAAATCTCTTTCAAATATAATTCATTCAAATAAATATCTTTCGAATATAATTCTTTCAAATAAATCTTTTGAATAAAAATCCTTCCAAATAAATATTTTGAATATAATTCTTTCAATTAAAAGTTACCATGTGACACCTCATTTCATAATCATAAAATACGGGTCTCACCCCACTTTCATATTTTTCGTAAACACGGGTCTCAACCCACTTTCATATTTCCACGGCATTTCGTGCCCATAATTACATCATCATATTTTTCCGGTACCTCGTGCCCACTTTTCATATCACATATGCACGGACAGTTCACGTGCCAATAATAAAACCATCATATTTTCTCCGGCACTTCGTGCCCACGTTTCATATCTGTTGCGGCGTGCAACCCGATCCCATATAACATTACCTGCCCGGCAATAGCCACATTTTCACAATTTCAATATAGATTAGGCTATTATCAAGTTTACCGAAACAACAAGACAATTTGCACAAGATATAAAAATAAACACAAAAAAAATCTCAACATCACATGAAAATTACCAACACAATAACTCCACATCATCACATATCATCCCTGACAATAGCTACCCTTATCTCTTCTATAGCCACCCTTATCTCTCATATAATCATCCTTATCACTCATATAATAGCCTCCCTCATCCCTCCGCCCCTGACAATATCAATAACCACCCTTATCGCTCCTATAGCCACCCTTATCACTCCTATAATAGCTTCCTTTATCCCTCCGCCCTAACAATATCAATAGCCACCCTTATCGCTCCTATAGCCACCCTTATCACTCCTATAATAGACTCTCTTATCCCTCTGCCCTAACAATATCAATAACCACTCTTATCGCTCCGCTCAGACAATATCCCAACACACATAACAACAGTGAAATGTCACCCTTATACCCACATAATATCAACAGTGAAATGCCACCCTTATATCCTCAAAATAATAACTCAAATAACACAACAATTTACACAAAATATTATCACGGCAACATAAAAAAATCAATTTATATCACAATTTGCCCAATGGCCACAACCAATTCCAAAGATATAACAAAATCAATCAATTTCACAACAAATAATACAAGGCTCCACACAATGTGTATAAAACCTCAAAACAACAACAGAGATGGAAAATACTCAGTATAGGGCAACACATTCATTAATCCAAATTCTTGATAATTATATAACGCCTCGGTTTAAACTTATTTCATTAATTATTTGCAGATGAAAAATTCATAATATAATTATTTTCAGGAAATATCAAATCATCAAACTCACGAAATTCACATAAATATACAAGCAATAACCACATCAAATTGTCATATAAAAAATAAATTTAACAAACGCAAATTGAGGCATGACAAATAGATGATTTAATAAATGCCAATAATTATCCAATTTACTACACAATATGCCTAGGAATTTAACCCAATCAATTTTGCACATATAAGCCTGAGTACGTACTAGTCACCTTGCGTACACGGCTTTTCACATTTCACAAATGTCACATAAGACTCAATGCCTAAGGGGTAATTCCCCCACTCAAGGTTAGGCAAGATACTACCTTTTTGAAGTGTGATGACCCGATAGGTCATCTCATATTTTGAAACCTAATTCTGTGATCCGAAGCCTTAAAAATCATATTTTAGCCTTCCTCGGTTTGTATGCGCAGTCCAGGCGTCTTTCCTGAAAGCTTTTATGTTAAAAGTTGAGAAAAATATGAAATTTTGCCTTAAAATCTACTTGAGTTGACTTCAGTCAACGTTTTGAGCAAACGGATCCGGATTTGTGACTTGGGCGTATGCCTGAAATCGAATTCGGAAGTCCCTAGCCCGAGATATCGGACTTTGTCGAAATTTGAAAGTTAAAGGCTTAATGAATTTGAAATATTTGACCAAAGTTTGACTTTTTGGATAACAGGTCCTTATTTTAATTCCGGAACCCGGTATAGGTCCAATACTATATTTATGACATATCTGTCAAATTTGGTGAGAAACAGAGTTTATTTGACGTGATTCGGACGTCCAGTTGAGAAGTTAGAAATTTTAAAGTGTTCTTGAGAATTGCATTTGATTTGGTGCTAAATTCGTAGTTCTAGGTTTTATTTTGGGCGATTTGATTACACGAGCAAGTTCGTATGATATTTTTAGACTTATGTGCATGTTTGGGTTGGAGCCCCGAGGGCTCGGGTGAGTTTCGGATAGGCCACGGGATGTTTTGGACTTTGGAAAATCTAGTTTTCTGCAGATTCTGGTGTTCGGGCATGTCCTTCTTCGCGTTCGCGAAGGTCCTCTCGCGAACGCGAAGAGTAAACTGATGAGCCGAAATTTTCTTTTTCGCGAACGCGAAGGCTTGGTCGCGAACGCGAAGCGATGGGGGCATTACCCTTCGCGAACGCGACAAGCGTATTGCGAACGTGTAATGTTAGGCACTGGGGGAGGGGAGTCAGCCTTTCCTTCATCGCGAATGCGAGCAATGTCTCGCGAACGTGAAGGACGGGGGGTAGCCTACGCGAACGTGAACACTGTCTCACGAACGCGAAGGCTTGACAGCCAATGCTCTTCGCGAACGCGACAGTGGCCTCGAGAACGCGATGCACACTGTCGCCTAGCACTTAATAGAATCCAAACACGAGATTTAGCCAAAAAAATTCATTTTCTCAAAAACCAAACGGTGAGAGACGATTTTCAAAAGTCATTTTCTTTCCCAAAGTGTTGGTAAGTGATTCTAAACCATTTTCTTTCAACTACCCATTACATTTCATGAATTATCAACCTAAAATCTAGAGTTTTCATGGTAGAATTTGGGGTTTGGGTACAAACTAGGGATTTCAGATATTTGGGGATTTAGACCTCAATTTGAGGTCGGATTCCAAAATCAATTATATATCCGGGCTTGAGGGTGAATGGGTAAATGGATTTTTAGTCCGAACCTCGGGTTTTGACCTAGCGGGCCCGGGGTCGATTTTTAACTTTTTGGAGAAAAATTTGGAAAATCTAAATTTATGCAATGTAATTAATTCCTTTAGCAATATTTGATATTATTGAGTCGTTTCTGAATAGATACGAGTGGTTTGGAGGCGAATTCTAGATAAAAAGCTGTGATTGAGAATTAAGTGGCCTTCGGAGCGAGGTAAGTGTTGTGTCTAACCCTGACTTGAGAAAATTAGGAACCTTAGACTACTTGCTATGTGAAATTCATATAAGCGGCGTATATGTGAGGTGACGAGTACTTATGCGCCGCCAATTTACCTATTTTCTATGTTTCTTTCGTTTTTCTTATATTGTCTCTTTCCTATGCCTAATTGCTACGTATTATACTGGTGTTGTAAAATTGATCGTTCTTATCATGTTTACGAATTTTCTGGTGATAATTGAGAATTTATTTCAAAGTTGAGATTGATATTGTGGAACCAAATATTGAAGTAAGGCTTGTACTTGTTATTCTATCTCCCTGTTGTTATTTATGCATTACATTATGGTAAGGGAGAGTGTTAATGCATGAAGGGTGATGCCGTGCCATATTGTGAGTGTTAATGCACGAAGGGTGATGCCGTGCCATATTGTGAGTGTTAATGCACGGAGGGTGATGCCGTGCCATATTGTGAGATTTAATGCACGAAGGGTGATGCCTTGCCGTTTCTATTGATTTATGGTGAGACTGAGAGTAAAAGCACGAAGGGTGATGTCGTGCATTTTTTTTTTACTGTATTCGTGTTCCTGTTGATTCATAATATATTGGTTGTTCTAGTTATCATTCTGCTGTAGTTTTTTTACCTCGTACTTCCCCCAGCATGTTTCCCCCTCCCGATACCTCCTGTCTAATTCTTTATTACTGTTATTTGTATATACATTGTTAAACTGTACATGTTGATTTGTAGGTGCCTTGCCTTAGCCTCGTCACTACTTCGTCGAGGTTAGGCTCGACACTTACCAGTACATGAGGTCGGTTGTACTGATACCGCACTCTGCACTTTCTGTGTAGATTTTGGTACCGGCTCGGGTTGATAGAGATTTTTGCTATTGGACCGCTATCCCGAGACTCAAGGTAGATCTGTCGGCGTTCACAGACCTTGAAGTCCCCGTCTATATTTTATGTTCTACTGTTCCTTTCATTCAGACAGTTGTATTTCTTTCAGACTATTACTTGTAATAAATTCTAGACTGCTCGTGGATTGCGACTCCAGATCCGGGTGGTAGTAATTAATACAGTTTTTATATTATTTCGCACTTATTATATTTTACCTTAATTAATTTGCTGTTATTTACTGAATGGGATAAGAGTTGATTTAATGATTTTCTAACATTGGCTTGCCTAGCAAGTGAAATGTTAGGCGCCATCACGGTTCTGACGGTAGAAATTCCGGGTCGTGACATGAAGTTAGGCCGATATTCCAAAATATCCTTCTTGCTTGAATTGACCTCCGGACAGCTCAAATCTATCCAATTGATTGTATAACTTCATTAAAATACATCGGAAATAATTTCGGATAATAAAACGTCGACTTAAAATTTTATTCTAAAAAGTCAACCAAAGTCAACGCGAGGCCCACCTCTCGAAATCCGGTAAAATTTTTACGAAATCCGAACACCCATTCTGATACGAGTCCAACCATACCAATTTTATCAAATTTCGATAACGAATCGTCTTCCAAATCTATATTTTTCGGTTTTGAAAGGTTTTACAATTTCCCCACTCAATCCACTTATTAAATGATAAAAATAACAATGGATTCATGTAATATAGCCAAAATCGAGTTAGAATCACTTACCCCGAAGAATTCTTTGAAAATCCCATGAAAAATCGTTACAAACTAAGCTCCCTAAGTCCAAATGTGAAATAATACCCTAACCCTCGGTTATATAGTACACAATCTGATCTTGCATTGTGCTGACCGCACATTTATTTGTGCGGTCGTACATCCCGGATGCTGCGGTCGCACTCAAAATTGTGCGGCCACACTTCTGCAGCTCTGCACTACCAGGCTTCAGTAAATTGACCATAACCTTCTTTACATATGTCCAAATGATGATCTGTTTACCTTTCTGGAAACAAAATTCAAAGGGCTACAACTTTCATTTTTGAATCATCTCCAAATGCTTTATAGATTAAAATATATAAGCCTCCGAAGTTAAAATATTGAACCTGCAGAACTCCCCTGGAGTGCGACCGCGAGCAAAATTGTACGGTCGCGGAAAGCATTGTGCGGCCGCGGGCAGAATTGTGCGGTCCACACTTTTGCTCTCCGGTCCGCACTTTTCATCTGCAGTTTGCACTTTTTCCCTTGCCTCAGCACTCAAAAATGTGCCCTCGCACTTCCAAAAGTTCCAGAACAGCATCAGAGTGCCGAAATGCCCGGACTCACTCGAAACTCACCCTGAAACTCATTCGAGCCACTCGGAACCCCGTCCGAATGTACCAACAAGTCCTATAATACGATACAAACTTAGTCGGACCCTCAAATCACATCAAACAATATCAAAAACATGAATCGCATTCCAATTCAAGCCTATTAAAACTAAGGAAATTTCAACTTCTACGATCGATACCGAAACCTATCAAATCAAGTCCGATTGACCTCAAATTTTGCACACAAGTCATAAATGACCTAATGAAAGTATTCAAATTTTCAGAATCGGATTCCGGCCCCGATATCAAAAAGTCAACTCCCCGGTCAAACTTCCAAACTTAAATTTCTATTTTAGCCATTTCAAGCCTAATTTAACTACAAACTTCCAAATGCTCCTAAGTCCAAAATCACCATACAGAGCTGTTGGAATCATCAAAATTCTATTTCGGAGTCGTTTGCTCAAAAGTCAACTCTGCGGTCAACTCTTTTCTTTTAAGCTTCTTAAATAAGAATTGGTCTTTCAATTTAATCCCGAATCATACGAAAACCAAACTCGACCACACACGCAAATCATAATACACATCACAAAGCTGCTCGTGACCTTAAGTCACTGAACGAGACGCTAATTATTAGAACGATAAGTCGGGTCGTTACACAAATACTCCGTAGAGATGAAAAATATAAATTACATGTGATAGATAAACATGACATGCATTTTACTGTACCCCAAATCACCATAGGTTAATAGTTTTGAAAGTACGTTGATGGTCTATCAGAAATAACCTCTCTACTTGCTCAGGGTAGGGATAAGGTCTGCTAGGGGTGTATAAACCGAATCGAAAACCTCATCAACCCGAAAGGTCAAACCAAATCGAGTAAAAAACCCGATTAGGTTTGGTTTTGAGTAAAAAATCCGAACCAAATCGACATATAAATATATACTTTTAAGACTTTTCATAGAATTTTCTTTAAAAAATATCTAGAAATATTTGTGATTCTCTTATGGGATGTAATATTTAGTTAAATATGAAGTGCTCTATTTTTATTAACTTTAAATAATAGGTTGTATGATCACTTTCTTATCAAGTGTTAATGAAATACGTCAATCTCTTTGTTTTTCCATATTCATATGTCGACATCTATTAAATTCTTATATCTTTTTCGAATTTGAAGTGGTATTTTGATAATTTAAAATTAAATAAAATATATCATTATATAGGTATCATATTAATTTTTATGTTTAATTATTAAATTCAATTAATCTTGAAAGTGTACATCAACTAAAAAATATTGTTAGACGACTATAAAAATAAACTATCATATGTTACTAAGAAAATTTTTCCATAGAAATATGTTAATAGATCATATGTTTGTCAATTTTTTTAATTTTTACTAAACATATTACTTAACAAAAATTTAACAAAGTAAGATTGAAATAATATTCATGTAACAAAAAAACTTGAAAACTCGAAAAAATGCAAACCAATCCAAACCGATATAGTTGGTTTGGTTTGGTTTTGATAAAAATCGAACTAACCCGGTTCATGTACACCCCTAAGGTCTGCATACCCACTATCCTCCCAGACCTCAATGTGCAATATAATCTAGTTAATAAGTGTTTAACCCAATTAATTAGTGGCGGAACCACATGTACTCAAAGGAGGTCAACTGACAGTTCTTTATCGAAAAATAACATTGCGTAAGTAGGTAATATTTTTTAATGCATATATATGCTATATATTAATATCTCTTGGCTCATTCATGATCTTACTTTTCTATATTTTAATATTCCGTAGTGAAAATTCTAATTACGCCACTAAACTTTTTCATACAGTTTTTACTAACTGAATTTGTATTTCCCTTCTTGTACCATGACATTGTTAGCTCACCAGAATTAAGTAGTTTACGTTTAAAGTGTATCACTTTTTATACTACGGTCTTTATAAATGAGAGATTTGATAAGAGAAAACTATCTGGTTTAGCAGTTCAGAATTTAAAAAAACTATCAATATTAGTCCCACTTATAAAATAATATCAGCTTAATTTTTTTTAATTACAAAAATGGCTAATCTTCTGCGTCTCTATTTTACTGCTTCACGCCATGTAACGACCCGGTCGGTCGTTTTAAATATTATAACCCAATTTCCCCATTTACTGTTCAATTTATGCCTTGCTATTGATTTATGACTTATCGGGTTAATTGGTTCGGATCCGGAAGGAATTCGGAGTGAAATGAGACACTTAGTCTCATAATTGAAAAACATTAAGTTAGAAAAGTGGACCGGATATGGACCTATATGTAAACGACCTCGGATTCAAATTCTAATAATTCTAATAGCTCCGTATGGTGATTTCGGATTTAGGAGCGTGTCCGAAAGAATTTTTGGAGGTCCGTAGAGGAATTAGACTTGAAATGCCGAAAGTTGAATTTTTGGAAAGTTTAATCGAGGGGTTGACTTTTTGATATCGGGATCGAAATCCGATTCTGAAAATTTTAATAGGTATGTTATGTCATTTATGACTTGTGTGCAAAATTTGAGGTCAATCAGACGTGATTTGATAGGTTTCGGCGTTATTTGTAGAAATTAGAAATTTCAAAGTTCAATAGGCTTGAATTGGGGCGTAATTCATGGTTTTAGCATTGTTTGAGGTGATTTGAGGATTCGACTAAGTTCGTATGATGTTTTAGGACTTGTTGATATATTTGGTTGAGATCCCGAGGGCCTCGAGTGAGTTTCGGATGGTTAACTGATTAAAATTTGAACTACAACAGCTGCTGCAATTCTGCAATTTCCTTATGTTGGAAATTTTTTCTGCCAGATTCGAGCCCAGAAATCTCTCAGAATCGAGCCCAGATGTGAGCCCAGGGTCAAGGTTCACGGTCGAAGGCAGGGTCGAAGACATGATCGAAGGCCTAGGATCGAGGCCCAGGATCGAGGACCTCGATCGAAGGCCAAGATCGAGGCAGAACCGAGGTTGTCTGGGCAGAATTATAAAAATAGGGATTTCGTCCCATTCGCCATTTTTGACAAATTGGAGCTTGAGGAGAGGCGATTTTTGATATATTTTCAAGAAAGACTTGAGGTAAGTCTCTTGTGATCATTTCTACTCCATAATATTGAATTATCATCAAATAATCCGACTAGATTACATGATTTTGAGGTGTAAACTGGAGATTGGAACTTAGAAATTTGGAAATAAGATTTGTAGATTTGAGGGTTGAGTTGAGGTCGGATTTTGATAAAACTGGTATGGGTAGACTCGTGGTTGAATGGGCTTTCGGATTTTATAACTTTTGTCGGGTTCCGAGACATGGGCCGCACGAGCGATTTTTGAGCTAAATTTTCGAATTTTTATGAAAAAATAGTATTTTCTTATGGAATTAATTTCAATAAATTTTATTGACGGAAACGAATTATTTGTGACTAGATTCGAGGCATTCAGATGCCGATTTGCGAGGTAAAGGCGTAGCCGAGTAAAGAGTTTCAGGTTTTGAGGTAAGTAACAGTTTTAAATCTGGTCCTGAGGGTATTAAACCCCGGATTTTAGTATCATGTGATTATTTTGGAGGTGACGCACATGCTAGGTGATGGGCGTGTGGGCGTGCACCGAGGGGATTGTGACTTGGTCCGTCCCGAGAAACTATAAAGTTGAATAATTTATTGTTAGCTATATGCTCTCTATGTGTTGATAAAAATTTGACTGTAAATCATGTTAGAAATTATGCTTAGGCTATGTGATAGTACTGTTGGGACCCACAGAGGTCGCGTACTTGTTGAATTGCATGCTAAATGCTATATGTACTCAGTCTCAGTTTTTAGTTTTTACTTGCATATTTTATATCAGTCTCTGTTATTATTATTGATACATTATATCATTATTGTTTGGGCTGATTTCATGATTAATGAGAGCCCGAGAGACTGGAGAGATTTATGACTGAGAGAGGTCGAGGGCCTGATTGTGAGATATTGATATCATAGCACGTGAGTTATCTGTGTAGCACGTGAGTTGTCCGTGCAGCACGTGAGTTGGCCGTGCAGATCCTTATATTATGCTATAGCACGTGAGTTGGTCGTGCAACACGTGAGTTGGCCGTGCGGACCCTTATATTATACTATAGCATGTGAGTTGGCCGTGTGAATCCAGATATTTATATTATGGCACGTGAGTTGTCTGTGCAGATTATAGCGCTTGGGCTGTAGGAGCCCCTTCGGAGTCTGTACACCCCCAGTGAATGCGGGTACCCATTGAGAGTGAGTGATGAGGGCTGGGAGCCCAGGTAGTGATGAGGGCTGGGAGCCCAGTGAGTGATTGTTGTCCTAAGAGGTTGTAGTTGATTTTCATTTGTTGTTGCACTTAGTTGCTATTTGTCATTGTTGTGAAATCTCTGAAAGATTGTTGATATACAGATTACATGAACAGGAATTGTATAAAAATTGATTTGACATTAAACTGCCAGATTTGATAGCATATCTATTCTTTGCTGGAATTACTAGAAATGAACCATAACTGTGTAGCTCGTTACCATCTTCAGTTCCTTATTTATTATTGTTACTTGCTGAGTTGGTTGTACTCATAGTACACCCTGCACTTCGTGTGTAGATCCAGGTGTTCCCGAACATAGCAGGTGTTGATCCTTTCGCGCGGTTGCTTTTCAGGAGATTTTGAGGTAGCTGCCGTGTTCCGCAGACCTTGTCTCTCCTTCTCTATCTCTTTGTTTACTGTATTTGGTCTCAGACTATTAAAGACTATATTTTCCAGACTTATATTCATATTAGATGCTCATGTACTCAGTGACACCAGATTTTGGGGAGTGTTTGTATTGTATTTAAATATTATATTTTCAACCTTAAAGAGATGTTTTGGTTTATTAAGATTATTGGCTTGCCTAGTATCGAGATAGGCGCCATCGCGACATGTTAGGATTTTGGATCGTGACAAGTTGGTATCAGAGCATAGGTTACATAGGTCTCACGAGTCATGAGCAAGTTTAGTAGAGTCTTGCGGATCAGTACGGAGACATCTGTACTTATGTTCAAGAGGCTGCAGAACCCTTAGGAAAATTTCACTTTCTTGTATTCTGTCGTGCGAATTTGTTGATTCTGGAAACTACATTTTTGCTATTCTATTCTCTCACAGATGGTGAGGACACATACTATCGGATCGGACGGTCAGCCACCAGTGCCACCAGTTAGGGCCGCGAGAGGTCGGGGCCATGGTAGAGACCGGGGCCGAGGTAGAGGTCGAGGTGTAGCTCGTACCACAGTTGGAATAGCACCTGTAGTACCACTAGTTGTTCCAGCTCAGGAGCGGATTCCAGATATAGTTGAGCCGATAGGATCAGCTCAGGCACCAGCTGTGCCCATTGAGATTGCAGACATTTAGGAGACTTTGGCCCAGATATTGGCAGCCTGCACTGGTCTTGCTCAGGTGGTTTCGGCTCAGGCAGCACCTGCCACTTCTCAGGCTGGGGGAGGTACTCATACCCCCGTTGCCCGTACTCCAAACCAGGTAGTACATGGACTTCAGATACCGGGTACACTACCAGCCCGGCCGGTTGCAGCTGCTCAGGCCCCGGTAGTTCCTGTTATGGCAGATGATGAGCAGATGAGACTTGAGAGATTTGAGAGGCTTCGACCTCCACCATTTAGCGGTACTGAGTCAGAGGATGCTCAGGATTTTCTAGATAGGTGTTAACGGATGCTTTGGACAGCGGGTATTCTGGAGACTAGTGGGGTCTCATTCACTACTTTTCAGTTTTCTGGGTCTGCACTCAGATGGTGGGAGACTTACGAGAGACGTAGTCCTGTTGGAGCAGCACCCCTTACTTGGCATAAGTTCTCTATGGTCTTTTTGGAGAAGTTTGTACCTCAGTCCCGCAGAGAAGAGCTGCGCAGACAGTTTGAGCAACTTCGCCAAGGTGATATGTCCGTGACGCGGTACGAGATGAGATTTTCTGAGTTGGCATGTCATGCAGTCTGGTTGGTTCCCACTGATAGGGAGAGGATTATGAGATTCATTGATGGCCTCACATATCAGCTGCGGTTACTTATGACTAGGGAGAGAGTATCTAGTGCTACCTTTGATGAGGTAGTGGATATTGCTCGGCAGATAGAGATGGTTCGTAGCCAGGAACGTGGAGAGAGAGAGAGGCTAAGAGGCCTCGTGGTCCGGGTGATTACAGTGGTGTTCTTTCAGGGGGTCAATTTCACCGTGGTAGGGGTCGTTCTTACAGACCCGCTCAGACGGGTCGTCCAGCTCATCGTGGTGCATCAGCTAGCCATGGTTCTTACAATGCTCACTCAGACCAATCTTCATTCAGTGCACTACCAGCGCAGAGTTCTCATCATGCCTCATACGCACAGGCTTCTGCAGGTCATTCCTCGGGTTATCAGGAGAAGTAGTTCCGTCAGAGGAGGGGTTGTTTCGAGTGCGGAGAATTTCGTCATTTCAAGAGAGAGTGTCCTAGGCTGTTGAACGGGGTTTCACAGCAGAGTTCTCGACCGACGGCACCAGCACCAGCAGTTACACCACCCGCCCTACCATCTCGGGGTGGGGTTCAGGCAGCTAGGGATCGCCCAAGAGGGGGAGGCCGATCAGGATGTGGGCAGGCTCGATTTTATGCTTTTCCTGCCAGGCCAGATGCTGTTGCCTCAGACGCAGTGATCACAGGTATTGTTTCAGTGTGCCACAGGGAGGCTTCTATATTATTTGACTCTGGGTCCACTTATTCATATGTATCATCGTATTTTGTTCATTATCTGTATATGCCCTGTGAGTCCTTAGTTTCACCTATTTGTGTATATATACCGGTGGGCGATATTATTACTGTGGATCGTGTGTATCGGTCGTGTGTGTTAACTATTAGGGAACTGGAGACTAGAGTTGACCTCTTATTACTCGGTATGGTTGATTTCGATGTAATCCTGGGTATGGATTGGTTGTCTCCATGTCATACTATTCTGGACTGTCACGCAAAAATTATGATGTTGACGATGCCGGGGTTGCCAAAGGTTGAATGGAGGGGTTCTCTAGATCTTGTTCCTAGCAGGGTAATTTCTTATTTGAAGGCCCAACGTATGGTTGGAAAGGGATGCTTGTCATATTTGGACTTTGTGAGAGATGTTGATTCAGATGCTCCTATTATTGATTCAGTACCGGTCCTGCGAGACTTTCCGGAAGTATTTCCTGTAGACCTGTCGGGTATGCCACCTGACAGGGATATTGATTTCGGTATTGACTTGGTGCAGAGCACTCAGACCATTTCTATTCCTCCGTATCGTATGGCACCAGATGAGTTAAAAGAATTGAAAGAGCAACTTCAGGAACTCCTTGAAAAGGGGTTTATTAGGCCTAGTGTGTCACCTTGGGGTACACCGGTTCTGTTTGTGAAAAAGAAAGATGGTACTATGCGGATGTGCATTGATTATAGGCAGTTGAACAAAGTTACAATCAAGAATAAATATCCATTGCCGCATATTGATGATTTATTTGACCAGCTTCAGGGAGCGAGGGTATTCTCCAAAATTGATTTGAGGTCTGGGTATCACCAATTAAAAATTCGGGATTCAGATATTCTAAAGTCGGCATTCAGGACTTGTTATGGCCACTATGAATTTCTTGTGATGTCTTTTGGGCTAACCAATGCCCTAACAACATTTATGCATTTGATAAATAGTGTATTTCAGCCATATCTTGATTTATTTGTCGTAGTATTCATTGATGATATTCTGGTGTCCTCACGTAGCCAGGAGGAGCATGCACAACACTTGGGTATTGTATTACAGAGGCTGAGAAAGTAAGTTCTGGCTTAGTTCGGTGGAATTCTTGGGACATATAGTGTCCAGTGAAGGTATTAAGGTGGATCCGAAGAAAATAGAGGCAGTTCAGAATTGGCCCAGACCATCCTCAGTTACTGAGATTCGGAGTTTTCTCGGCTTGGCCGGTTATTATCGTCGTTTCATGGAGGGTTTCTCGTCTATTGCATCGTCTATGACTAAATTGACCCAGAAAGGTGCTCCGTTCAGGTGGTCGAATGAATGTGAAGAGAGCTTTCAGAAGCTCAAGACATCTTTGACTATAGCTCCAGTATTGGTGTTGCTTACAGGTTCAGAGTCTTATACTGTGTATTGTGACGTGTCGCGGATTGATCTTGGCGCAGTACTTATGCAAGACAGTAGGGTGATTGCCTATGCGTCCAGACAATTAAAGGTACATGAGAAGAATTATCCAGTCTATGATCTTGAGTTAGCAGCTATTGTTCATGCCTTGAAAATTTGGCGGCATTACTTGTACGGTGTCCAGTGTGAGGTATATACCGATCATCGGAGTCTACAACATTTGTTTAAACAGAAGGATCTTAACTTGTGGCAGCGAAGGTGGTTGGAGTTGCTTAAGGATTATGATATCACCATTCTCTATCATCCCGGAAAGGCCAATGTGGTAGCCGATGCCTTGAGTCGTAAGGTAGAGAGTTTGGGCAGCTTAGCATACTTACCGGTAGAAGAGAGGCCTTTAGCCTTGGAGGTTCAGGCCTTGGCTAATCAGTTTGTTAGATTGGATGTTTCCGAGCCGAATCGAGTTTTGGCTTATGTGGTTTCTCAGTCTTCTTTATATGATCGCATCAGAGATCGCCAGTATGATGATCCACATCTACTTGTCCTTAAGGACATAGTTCAACACGATGATGCCAAGGAAGTCACTATTGGAGATGACGGTGTATTACGAATGCAGGGCAGGCTATGTGTACCTAATGTAGATAGTTTGCGTGAGCTGATTCTCCAGGAAGCTCACAGTTCGCGGTACTCTATTCATCCAGGCGTCGCGAAGATGTATAAGGATTTAAGACAACGCTATTGGTGGAGGCGGATAAAGAAAGATATAGTTGGGTTTGTATCTCGGTGTTTAAATTGTCAACAGGTAAAGTACGAGCACGAGAGACCGGGCGGATTGTTATAGAGACTTGAAATTCTAGAGTGGAAGTGGGAGCGTATTACCATGGACTTCATAGTTGGACTCCCACGAACTTTGAGAAAGTTTGATACTGTTTGGGTGATAGTAGATCGGTTGACCAAATCTGCGCATTTTATTCCGGTCGGTACTAATTATTCTTCGGAGTGGTTGGTTGGGATTTATATTCGTGAGATTGTTCGCCTACACGGTGTGCCGGTGTCCATTATTTCAAATCGGGGTACGCAGTTTACCTCACAGTTTTGGAGGGCAGTGCAGTGAGAATTGGGCACACATGTTCAGTTGAGTACAACATTTCACCCTCAGATGGACGGATAGTTCGAGCGCTCTATTCAGATATTGGAGGATATGATATGCGCTTGTGTCATTGATTTTGGGGGTTCTTGGGATCAATTTCTGCCACTCGCAGAGTTTGCTTACAATAATAGCTACCAGTCAAGCATTCAGATGGCTCCGTATGAAGCTTTATATGGGAGACGGTGTCGGTCTCCGGTGGGTTGGTTTGAGCCTGGTGAGGTTAGACTATTGGGCACTAACTTGGTTCAGGATGCTTTAGAGAAGGTCAAAGTAATTCAGGAACGGCTTCACATGGCATAGTCTAGACAGAAGAGTTATGCCGACAGGAAGGTTTGTGATGTTGTTCACATGGTTGGGGAGAAGGTTCTGCTCAAGATTTCACCCATGAAGGGTGTGTTGAGGTTTGGGAAAAAGGGCAAGTTGAGCACTCGGTATATTGGGCCTTTTGAGATACTTAAGAAAATTGGGGAGGTGGCTTATGAACTTGCTTTACCACCTAGTCTATCAGTTGTTCATCCAGTGTTCCATGTATCCATGCTTCGAAAGTATGTTGGGGATCCGTCTCACATTCTGGATTTCAGTACAGTACAGCTGGACGGTAATTTGACTTATGATGTGCAGTCGGTGGCTATTTTAGACCGGCAGGTTCGAAAGCTGAGGTCAAAGAACATAGCATCAGTGAAGGTGCAGTGGAGAGGTCAGCCAGTCGGAGAAGCTACTTGGGAGATAGAGCAGGAGATACGGAACAAATATCCACACTTATTTGAGACTCCAGGTATTATTCTATACCCGTTTGAGGACGAACGTTTGTTTAAGAGGGGGAAAATGTAACGACCCGGCCGGTCGTTTTGAATATTATAACCCCATTTCCCCATTTACTGCTCAATTTATACATTGCTATTGATTTATGACTTATCAGGTTAGTTGGTTCGGGTCCGGAAGGAATTCAGAGTGAAATGAGATACTTAGTCTCATAATTGAAAAAAATTAATTTAGAAAAGTGGACCGGATATGGACCTATGTGTAAACGACCTCGGATTTGAATTTTGATAATTCCAATAGCTCCGTATGGTAATTTCGGACTTAGGAGCGTGTCCGGAAGAATTGTTGGAGGTCCGTAGAGGAATTAGACTTGAAATGCCGAAAGTTGAATTTTTGGAAAGTTTGACCAAGGGGTTGACTTTTTGATATCGGGGTCGAAATCCGATTCTGAAAGTTGTAATAGGTATGTTATGTCATTTATGACTTGTGTGTAAGATTTGAGGTCGATCGGACGTGATTTGATAGGTTTCCGCGTTATTTGTAGAAATTAGAAATTTCAAAGTTAAATAGGCTTGAATTGGGGCGTAATTCATGGTTTTAGCGTTGTTTGAGGTGATTTGAGGATTCAACTAAGTTCGTATGATGTTTTAGGATTTGTTGGTATATTTGGTTGAGGTCCCGAGGGCCTCGAGTGAGTTTCAGATGGTTAACGGATCAAAAATTGAACTACAACAACTGCTGCAATTTCCTTCTGTTGGAAATTTTCTCTGCCAGATTCGAGCCCAGAAATCTCTCAGAATCGAGCCCAGAAATCGATCCCAGATGTGAGCCCAGATCGAGCCCAGGTTCGAGGGCCACGATTGAAGCCATAATCGAGCCCAGGGTCGAGGGCCACGATCGAAGCCATGATCGAGCCCAGGGTAGAGGGCCACGATCGAAGCCATGATCGAGCCCAGGGTCGAGGGTCACAGTCGAAGGCATGGTCGAAGACATGATCGAGGACCAGTATCGAGGGCCAGGATTGATGCCCAGGATCAAGGACCTCGATCTAGGCCAAGATCGAGGCGTAACCGAGGTTGTCTGGGCAGAATTATAAAAACAGGGACTTTGTCCCATTCGCCATTTTTGACAAATTGGAGCTTGAGGAGAGGCGATTTTTGTTATATTTTCAAGGAAAACTTGAGGTAAGTCCCTTGTGATCATTTCTACTCCATAATATTGAATTATCATCGAATAATCCGATTAGATTACATGATTTTGAGGTGTAAATCGGAGATTGGAACTTAGAAATTTGGAAATAAGATTTGTAGATTTGAGGGTCGAGTTGAGGTCGGATTTTGGTAAAACTGGTATGGGTAGACTCGTGGTTGAATGGGCTTTCGAATTTTGTAACTTTTATCGGGTTTCGAGATGTGGGCCCCACAGGCAATTTTTGAGCTAAATTTTCGGATTTTAATGAAATATTAATATTTTCTTATGAAATTAATTCCAATAAATTTTATTGACGGAAACGAATTATTTCTGACTAGATTCGAGGCATTCGGATGCCGATTTGCGAGGCAAAGGCATAGCCGAGTAAAGAGTTTCAGGTTTTGAGGTAAGTAACAGTTTTAAATCTGGTCCTGAGGGTATTAAACCCCGGATTTTAGTATCATGTGATTATTTTGGAGGTGACGCACATGCTAGGCGATGGGCGTGTGGGCATGCACCGAGGGGATTGTGACTTGGTCCGACCTGAAAAACTGTAAAGTTGAATAATTTGTTGTTAGCTATATGCTCTCTATGTGTTGATAAAAATTTGACTGTAAGTCATGTTATAAATCATGCTTAGGCTATGTGATAGTACTATTGGGACCCACAGAGGTCGTATACTTGTTGAATTGCCTGCTAATTGCTATATGTACTCAGTCTCAGTTTTTACTTGCATACTTTATCTTAGTCTTTGTTATTATTATTGATACATCATATCATTGTTGTTTGGGCTGATTTCATGATTAATGAGAGCCCGAGAGACTGGAGAGATTTATGACTGAGAGAGGCCGAGGGCCTGATTGTAAGATATTGATATCATAGCACGTGAGTTGTCCGTGCAACACGTGAGTTGTCTGTGCAGCACGTGAGTTGGCCGTGCAGATCCTTATATTATACTATAGCACGTGAGTTGGCCGTGCAGCACGTGAGTTGGCCGTGCGGATCCATATATTATATTATAGCATGTGAGTTGGTCGTGCAACACATTAGTTGGCCGTGCGGATCCAGATATTTATATTATGGCACGTGAGTTATCTGTGCAGATTATAGCGCTTGGGCTGTAGGAGCCCCTCCGGAGTCTGTAAACCTCCAGTGAGCGCATTTCCATTTGTTGTTGATCCTTTCGCGCGGTTGCTTTTTCGGAGATTTTGAAGTAGCTGCCGTGTTCCGCAGACCTTGTCTCTCCTTCTCTATCTCTTTGTTTACTGTATTTGGTCTCAGACTATTATAGACTATATTTTCTAGACTTGTATTCATATTAGATGCTCATGTACTCAGTGACACCAGGTTTTGGGGAGTGTTTGTATTGTATTTAAATATTATATTTTTAACCTTAAAGAGAAGTTTTGGTTTATTGAGATTATCGGCTTGCCTAGTATCGAGATAGGCGCCATCACGACAGGTTGGGATTTTGGGTCGTGACACGCCATCCCTTAGCTCATTGTGTTTATATATCTATATGTTCCTTTCCAAGAGTAATTCTCTTCTCTTGCTTCTCTTCTACTGATTAACTAATTTCTATGTGAAGCATCAGCTGTTCATCTAACTTCAACAATCAAAATCAGACAATTAAACTAGTAATTCCATATTGAAGCTCACTGGAGTTCTAAAATTTAATTTTCTTTTAAAAAAAAATATTAGCTAGATTGTATTTCGAGTGGTTTGGGTACAATATCCTTTAGAATTAATTTTTGCATAGGATACTGTTTGGTTGCTTGGAAAGTGAAGAAGATAAGCTAGAACTCTATTGGGAGCTGTTGAAACTCCCTTAAGTCTTAGTTTAAAAAATATTTAAGTTTTCGAAATTGAAAGTTATTTCGAGTAGGTGTTATTCGAATAGATTTGATACATCTTATAGAGTTTGAATCTCAAACTTTGGATCGATTAGGAAGAGATTTGAGGTGGTTTAAATTGAAAATCCAAAGTAAAAGACGAATATGTTAGAAGATGAGATGCGTACTGCCATATGTATGATTGTATCCCCCGTGTAAAACTTGGGTATCCCATATGCGTTATCGTGTATACCTTAAATGTTTTCTGTATGTCCATGTATACATGTGTGTGAAATACATGTTGTAATGGTAAAAAATAAATGTTACACGTGGAATTATATGAGGATGACATGGCAAGATACGTGAATCACTAAGAAGATGACAACTGGAGTGTCACATTAAAAGATTCACAATTTACAACAGGTACGAACAAATCACTCACGAGATGAAAGGGTACGGTTGCTCGAGCCTAAATTACTCAGTGAAGAGACACAGGCAGGATGAATCAAGACAGTAAAGAGGAAAGATTCATGAACCTCTAATTAATGTGGAAGAAGAATCAGAACCGTTACAGAATCTTCACGAACAGTTACGGTTGCCAATTATAACATTTCATTAATGTCATTAATGCTCATAATGATTCAGTCATAAAAGGGAAGAAATATTATATTTGTAAATTCCTATATAAGGGAAGGGAATTTCACTTGTAAGGACACGTTCTGATGAATATTGGAATATAATTACTTTCTTGTGCTTTCTATTGATTACTTTGTCATTTCTGATTCTGATTTCCTTTCTTATTTTTGGGAGAATATTGAATTTCTTGATTATCAGTAACCCGAGTACTTCTAAAAATAGGTTTTGACTGAGAATCTAATTCTTTGGTTAAACAAATTGGTTCTGTTACCGGAAATCTGATAATCTTCTCTTACTTTCCAAATCACTCTCTCTCAACTGAATCATGTCGAATGTCAATGACAACAACCAGCAGGTGGAAGGAACCTTAGTTCCGTCACCTCAAGGAAGCCCACACAATTCAAGAGAAGCATCATCAGAAAGATCCACTACTCATAACAATGAATAACATGAAAATGAACAAGCTGTCTAGAAGGATGCTGTGAAGCAGTTAATTGTTGTGTACGTGAATGATGCTCTCCAGGCTTTCGTGAGGGGATTACTAACTGTACCACCCACACCTCCACCAAACAATACTGCAACTGTGAAATTCCACGATCAGGGTTGGCTAATTTTGGAAGCGGAGGAACTCCCAACGAGTCACGTGATGGGAGACCAGGTACGCCTAATAATTCTAATTTACAAACTTTAATACTAACCTTGCAGAAATAGGTGAAAGAACAAAACAGCCGTATTGAGCAAATACCCAGCGTACCACCTGTGATCAAAGGAGTTGATTTCGACAAATATTCACAACAACCATGGAAACCAAGCGCAGCTCCATTACCAATTCCCAATAAGTTCAAAATGCCTGACATCCCGAAATATGATGGAACAACCGATCCACGTGACCATGTTACTGCATTCACCACGGGAGTAAAAGGAAATGATTTAACCAAGCAGGAGATTGAATCTGTGCTGGTTAAAAAGTTTGGGGAAACACTTACTAAAGGAGCGTTAACATGGTACTATCTTTTACCTGAAAATTTTATTGATTCTTTTGCTGAGCCTGCAGATCTATTTATAAAAGCACACTCAGGTGCACAAAAAGTTGAAAAGAGAATGGAGGATATATTCAAAGTAAAGCAAGGAGATACCGAATTGCTTCGAGAATTCGTAGACAGATTCTAACGTGAAAGAATGTAGCTTCCTAGAGTACCTGACAATTGGGCAGCCATGGCATTTGCAAGCAATTTAAACAAGAAAAGTTTAGAAGCTACGAGGAGGCTTAAAGAGAGCCTACGAGAATTCCCTACCACGACATGGAATGATGTCTATAATAGGTACAGTACCAAGTTACGGATCGAAGAAGATACCGTAGCTCAGTCAAGGGTTGAAGAAAAAAATAGGTTCGAGGTGGTCAGAATCTGAGAAGAGTTCCGGTAAGAGTAGGTATGAGCCTTATATGGGACTTTCGGGGTTAGAAGCTCGTTCAAATTCGAAGATGTGAGGGCTGTTCACAGGTTCACAAATAGAGATTCAGGTTCGTCATCGTCGAGATTCAGAAAAAATCAAGGTGAACGTAACAGAGATGCTAATGCAAATGCAAGGATTTGGGGCTACAATTTTAACGTGAATACCTCCGAGTTGGTCGTTGTTTTAAGAAGCATGAGAGATAAGGTATGATGGCCTAAAGAGATGAGATCAAATCCAAATAGAATAAACCCAGACTTTTGGTGCGAGTTCCATAATGATCACAGCCATAGAACATCAGACTGCAGAATATTACAAGGTGAGGTGGAACATTTATTAAAGCAGGGCTATCTGACGGAATTGTTCAGCGAGAAAGGCAAACAAACTTACATGAAAAATAGGCAAGAGCCCCCAAAACCTCCGTCTCCAAAGAGAAAAGTAAATATGATAAACGGTGGGGTAGAAGTCAACGGCGTAACCTATACAGCCGCGAGAAAAACAACAAAGTTCACAATAATTCACGGGAAGCGAATTCGCCAAACTCTAGAAGATGGTAACATAACCTTTGATAATGCAGATGTCGATGGGTTAATGATGTAATATCTTTACTTATACATGATACTAATATAAAATGAGTTTTGATTGATCCAGGTAGCTCTATGAATATCATTTTATTACGAGTGGTGAACGAAATGCTGATGGGCGATCGTGTAGTTCCAAAAGCACGTTCCTTATCTGGGTTTGATAACTCAACCGTTATTACAAAGGGCGAGATTGAACTAAGCACATATGCAGATGAGGTCATCAAAGAAACAAAATTTCAAGTGATAGACACGGATATGGCCTATAATATGATTCTTGGGAGGCCGTGGATTCATGATATGGATGCTGTGCCATCCACACTACATCAGGTTATCAAATTCTCTTCAAAATAGGGAACTAAACAGATTCGAGGAGATCAACAAACTTCAAGGAGCATCAATTCATTGATACAGCCAAGTCAAAAAGATACGAGTGCAAATCAAAAAGATGCGGGTGCAAGTGAGAAAGATGTGGTAAATCAAATTTCAAGAGAAATTGTATCAAAACAAACAGACGTAGATTCCAGACCAGATGTAATTCAAGAGCCAGAGGAGATCGAAAACATTAAAACAACGATTGAGGAGCTTGAAGCTGTTCCACTCTTCGAACAATGGCCAGATCGAAGAATTCATATTGAAGCAAGGTGAAACCCAGATAGGAGAGGTAAGCTAATTGAATATTTAAAAGCTAACGCAGATTGTTTTGCATGGTCCCACTCAGATATGACAAGTATACCTCTGGAGGTGATGACTCATAAATTAAATGAAGATCCATCATTCATACCTGTCAAACAAAAGAAGAGGAAGCAAGGATCATTTAAAAATCAAGTGATCGATGAAGAGGTACAGAAACTCTTAAAGATCGATTTAATACGCGAGGTAAAATATCCTAATTGGCTAGCTAATACTGTGGTTGTTCCGAAAAAGAACGGTAAATGGAGAGTTTGTGTGGATTACACTGACTTAAATAAAGCATGCCCAAAGGATTTATTCCCTTTACCGCATATAGATCAATTGATTGATGCTACCGCATGCCACAAATTATTAAGCTTTCTAGATACATATTCTGGTTATAATCAAATAAAAATGGACCCCTTAGACGAAGAAAAAACTTCATTTATTACAAACAGGGGGACTTATTGTTAAAAGTCATGCCTTTTGGCTTGAAAAATGCCGGAGCCACGTATCAGAGGTTGATGACCAAGATGTTCCAAGAACACCTAGGGAAGACGATGGAAGTGTACATTGATGATATGTTGGTCAAATCTACACAAGCGAAAAGTGTACGGAAGGTCACTTTCAACATCTTTCAGCTACCTTCGAGATCCTCTGCAGATATAATATGAAACTGAACCCAGAAAAGTGTGCTTTTGGCATAACTTCAGGTAAGTTTCTAGGATTTCTCGTATCTAATAGAGGAATTGAAGTAAATCCTGCACATATTAAAGCTATTGAAGAAATACCTGATATACTCACAAGCAAAAAAGAAGTACAAAGATTGACAGGTAGGATTGCAGCTTTGGGAAGATTCATTTCAAGATCTTCAGAGAAAAGCTTTAAATTCTTTTCAGTTTTGAAGAAGCAAAATCAGTTTGAATAGACTGAGGAATGCAGACAAGCCCTCAAAGATTTGAAGGCATACTTAACAAATCCTCCCCTACTATCTAAACCAAGGGATGGAGAAAGACTATTTGTATATCTTGCAGTTGCAGAAGTAGCTGTAAGTGCAGTTTTAGTAAGGGAGGATAAAGGTAAACAATCTCCTATTTATTATGTTAGTAAATCTTTATTAGATGATGAAACTAGATATCCTTATCTAGAGAAACTAGCTTTAGCATTAGTCATGGCAGCTAGGAAATTGAGACCATATTTTCATTGCCATCCTATCTCCATAGTAACTGCATATCCATTAAGGAGTATTTTGCATAAACAAGAATTGTCAGGCAGACTAGCCAAATGGGCAATAGAACTAAGTGAATATGGCATTATTTATCAACCTAGAACAACAGTAAAATTTCAAGTTCTAGCAGATTTCGTCGCAGATTTTAATACAAAAATAATCCCCAAAGTAGAAAAGGAATTACAAATTTTTACTGGAGCTAATCCAGGTACGTGGACTTTATTTACTGATGTCTCTTTAAACGTCAAAGGAGCCGGTTTAGGTATTGTATTAATCCCACCCTCAGGTGAAAGTATGAGACAAGCAATTAAATGTTACCCTATTACTAACAATGAAGCAGAGTATGAAGTTGTAATTGCAGGTTTGGAACTAGCACGAGAACTCTCCATAGAGCAAATCATGATTAAAAGTGATTCTCAACTGATAGTCAATCAGATGCAGGGGACTTACACTGCTAGAGAGCCACGAATGCAACAATACTTGGAAAAGGCACGAGAACTGGTCAGGCAATTCCAATCATGGAAGATCGTGCAAATACCCAGGGAAGAAAAAGCAGAAGCAGACGTGTTGGCTAACCTTGCTTCAATTGCAAAAGTAATGAGTGAGGAAAATGCCATTGTAATCCATTTATTTCATTCAACACTTGACCAAGATAAACATGAGGTAAGCTTTAATAATTTAACCTGGGATTGGAGAAATGAGATTGTTAATTTTTTGTAGTATGGGATCGTACCTGAAGGCAAGAAAAAATCTCAAGTGCTTTGATGAAAAGCTGCTCGTTGCTGCCTAATTCGAGATAATTTATATCGAAAAATGTTTGGCGGTCCATTAGCAAGGTGCCTTGGACCCAATCAAACGGAGTACGTGATGAGGGAAGTACATGAAGGGCAATGCGGAAATCACGCTGGTGGAAGATCTTTAGTTAAAATACTAATCAGGGCAGGATACTACTGGCCTAAGATGGAACAAGATGCGGGAAATTTTTTAGCCAAACGTGATAAGTGTCAACGATATGCCAACAATATGCATCGACCTGTAGAGTTATTACATGCAGTTATTTCCCCATGGCCATTTATGAAATGGGGAATGGATATAGTAGGGCCTTTACCACAAGCTAAAGGAAAGGTATGGTACTTATTAGTGTTAACAGATTACTTTTCAAAATGGGTAGAGGTAGGAGCTTTCAAACAGGTACGAGAGAAGGAGGTGAAAGACTTCATTTGGAGAAACATTATATGCCGGTTTGGAGTCCCAAAAGAAATCGTATGTGATAATGGCCCATAATTTATAGGCTCAAAAATCACGGAGTTCTTTCAAAGTTGGCAAATCATGTACGAGAGAAGGAGATGAAAGACTTCATTTGGCGAAACATTATATGCCGGTTTGGAGTCCCAAAAGAAATCGTATGTGATAATGGCCCACAATTTATAGGCTTGAAAATCACGGAGTTCTTTCAAAGTTGGCAAATCAAACGAATAACCTCTTTACCTTACCATCCCATGTCAAATAGACAAGTTGAGTCGACGAATAAGATTATCATCAATAATTTGAATAAGAGACTAGAAAAATCGAAAGGGAATTGGCCTAAAGAATTACCAGGAGTGTTATGGGCTTATAGAACCACAACAAAAACTGCCACGGAAGAAACTTCATTTTCACTTATGTATGGTTCAGAAGCTTTAATCCCAGTGAGAACCAAGCACGAGATTCGCATTGGCAACGGAATAGTCAAACGATGAGGAATTAAGAACAAACTTGGACTTACTCGAACAAAGAAGAGAAGAAACTTTAGTACGGATGGCAGCACAAAAGCAAATCATAGAACGATACTACAACAGAAAGGCTCACCTCAGGTACTTCAAAATTGGGGACTTCATTCTTAAAAAGGTTTTCCAATTAGCGAAAACAACCGGAGCAGGAAAGTTAAATCCAAAATGGGAAGGACCCTATAAAGTTCGAGGTATCGCTGGAAAAGGTGCCTACGAGTTAGAAAGCATGGATGGCAAGGTTTTACCCTTGAGTTGGAATGCTGTTCATTTAAAGAAATACTAATTCTGAGCAAAAGAAATACCCTCGGTCAGGTATCGTTCAATTACGATTTTTATTTTGTACAGTTAAAATTATACTAACAATTTTAGGTGATAGGCAAAAGCTAGCCCACACCAAATGATGATATTAGACCTGAAGGACATGCGGAAGCAACATTATTCCCGGTCTAGGGTTGCAACCTTTCTGATGGAAATATAAAGGGTTAATCAGTCATCATCTAAATTATATATATCTCCGAGTCCTGTATATTTTTCCTTTTCAGGAAATGGACCACATAGAAGGAATAATCAAGTGCTCAAGATTTCATACTTCAAAGCTCAAACACTCGGGGGACTATATATATATATATATATATATATATATATATATATATATATATATATATATATATATATATATATAAGGAAGGCAAAGAAGACTGAAAAAGTCAGAATTCAAGTCAAACCTATGGTCTACCCAACAAATCGAAAGTTAAGAGCAAAGTTAAGAGCCAAAAACGCAAGCTTGATTCAAAAACCTATGAAGAATACACTCGTGGATGTAAATTTCAAAATCTTACGAGTGTTTAGGTTAAAGGCAATATTTAGTCATGGGTTGCAAGATATACCCTTGAATTTTGTAAAATCTGTTGTAAAGAAAACAGTTACGAAAGAGTTATAGATGATACTTGAATACATGTAAAGTATTATACAATTTGAAAGTTCGAATGATACAAAACTTCCTCAAAGTTATTCAAAGAAACGTGTGTGTTCCTATTTCTTCTTTCGTATGTTTACATCATTATGAAGTTGAGACGTCTTCTTCATTAAGTATCATTTATAAAAGGGCCCTCTTTTATAATTCGTGCCTGTTCAAAAAGTCACGGAGTATTGAAGCATTTTTAAATGCATAATAAAAGAGTAGAACAGAAACTCAAAATGAAATATTATAAGAGTAGAACAGAAACTCAAAATAAAATATTATATAAACCCGGTTAAAACTAAGTATAAACTTAGTTCAAACCAAAGTATTTGATATTAAACCCCAAAACGGATCAGGGGTAAAACTTGCCAACCCATTTTAGGGTAAAACTTGCCAACCATTCCACAAATAATAAAAAAAACAAACACAATAAACTTTCCAAACACAAGTTCACTATGGGGCAGATTCTAAAGTAGTACTATCAGCAGCGGGAGAAGTCAAGATGGCATCATCAGCAACAGCAGAAGGTTTGACTTGAGCAGGAGAGATTTGAACACTAACTTCACCAGGAGTAAGTTCATCACCCTCGGGAATGCAGACCTCAGGTGAGGAAAAGTTTTGACTATGCTTAACTTTTTCAACGGTTTCCTTAATTTTTGCAATCTCAGCAGTCAAGTCAAAACCTTCCTGGTTAGCCTCCATCAAAGTCTCGAGGCGCGTGTTCAAGAAAGCCCAGCTTACATCAAGAGTTGATTTATCCTCAAGGGCCTCATAATCCCTCTCCTATTGCTCAATTTTGGCCTCCAATACTGCTTTTTCAGTCAAAGCAGCATCATAATAAGTTTGTAAAGGGACGAGTGATCTCTCTAAGAACTGGACCTTGTTAGAAGATGCACGGAGGTCTTTTTGAGCTTGAGTGATGAACAAGCTCCCCGGCATAGACTTCCTTATGATTAAGCAGTTCTTTCAGACCCCTAATTTCCTCAGTAGCTTTAGAAAGCTGCTCAACAAATGAAGACTCAAGAAGGTCTTTATCCTTACCCACTTGACTGGAAGAGGCTTTTTCAATCGCCAATTCTGCTGCCATCACTTTCACTTGCTGTTCCAAAGCACACTTTTCCTCATCTAAAACTTCTTTTTCTAACTGAAGGCCTTCAAATTGTTCTTTCTAGTTGTCCGCTTCCGTATGATAGTCGTTGACTAACTGCTCAGTATAGACAATTCTCCTCATCAGCTCTGTGCCTATCAGGTTGATCTACAAAAGAAAGGGAAGAAATGATTATCAAACAAAGATAAAGAAATCACATGCAAAATAAAAAGCTAAGGCTTATACCTTTAAAGATGAATGGACAATGTCATTCATCCATGTCAAAGAGCTGTGGTTTTCCAATTTAGACTTCTCAACTGGGCCAATCAGCGAATTCAGCCATACATCAGCCTGGCTAGACTTTTTCAAAAGATTACCATCCTCGGGGACTTCAATAGTAACTTTTTTGATCATCCTACTGCTACTGGAAGAACCAACTTCAACATGAGAAGTGGTAGCAATAAGGATAATTGAGGAAGTAAAAATTGCCACGGGAGAAGCAATGGCAGCAACAACAGGTGCGGGAAACTGAGAACCAATAGGAGCAGATACTGGAAAGATGGCAAGGGGTGCTTCATCAGAAACTAAACCAAAGTCTTCACTATCAAACCCATGGGAAAACAATTGTTCTGTAGAGTCATGAGGTGCAGCAATCACCTCTTCATCAGAGCTTACCAAAGTGGCACTTTCAGGCTCATTCACGGGAACTGAATTTGGAGGAGGAGTGGCTTCATCATCCGAAATAACGCGTCTCCTAGCCCGAGGCTTACACACTAAAGAGCCCTCCTCTCGTTCCTCTTCACCCTCAGAAACATGAGCACTCTCTGCTTTTCTCTTTGATGAAGAACTCAAAATTATCTCTTGAGCCATGGATAAAGAAAGTCTTGATGAAGCAATAGACGCGGCACTAACACCCCATATGGGAAACCCTAGCAGAAGAAGAAGTTAGTAAATCTCCAAATAAATATGAAAGAAAGGAAGAAAGTAAAAGGGAAGCATATCATGAGTTTTAACTTTCCAACCAAACCTATGAGAAATGTATTTCCAAGACCTTTCTTCCATAGGAGCAACCGACAGTAATTTTTCTGCCCAAGCACGGAAGTCTGGTATTTATTTGACAACTTCTATGGTTGCTAAAAAAAAAAAAAAATAGCCACGGGATCGTAAGTTTCTTCTTCCTCCATAAAATAGAAGAAAGATATATAAAAAAAACGTACGTGCAAAGTTCCATTTTTCTGGAAAAGGCATGTTCTCTTCACCCACTAAATCACTTGTGGGAGCAGCAACAAAACAGGCATACCAGCCACGGTCTTTATCATCTTCAGGGCTAACCAAAACCCTTTTACTCCTAGCCGCGAGAGTAAACACCCCTGAACGAAACAACTTAGGGGAATAAAGATGAAACAAGTATTGAAAGGTGAAGGGTAAAGAGGCCGAATTAGCCAGGTATCTTAAACATGCAACATCTCTCCATACAATAGGACCAATATGTCCTAAGCAAACATTAAAGAAACGGCAAAATTCTATGATGGCTGGGTCAATAGGTGGTCTAAAACCTAACGTAAAAGGATATGTGTAAACGAAAGAGTAACCAACTTGGAACGAAGTAATCCTTTAGTTTGGACCAGGAACTAAAATTGGAAAGTCAAATTTCCAATGGCATTCTCTTCGCACAAGAGAAATCAAACCCTCAGTAATCTGGGAAGGATAAACATCGGCACGATCATAGGAAGTCATAAAAGTAATTTGATTTCTAATTGATTCACGATCAATGGAGAAAGAAAATTCTGCAGGAATAATTTCGTCAACAGTTGGTTCTCGAATAGGTTCACTCCAATCCCTATTTCTGGCAGAAGATCTATGAGTTGAAGAAGCCCTAGTTCTAGAAGAAGAAGGGGTAGCAACATTGGTTTGAGAAGTAGAACTACGAATAGATACAGATCCTAAACTACGTAATCTACCACCTCTTCTACTCCTAACAGGAGCAGTTGAAGGGGGAAGTTCATCTACAATTGCTACTCTACGAGGATCGGGATTTGATGAAGACATGGTTATACAAGAAAATAATGCACGCCGAAGAACAAGAGCGATTAAAGAAGAAGAACACTGTAGATTGAAGGTTTTGTGAAACTAAAAGTGACTGACGCAGCCCCAAGAAAGCTTTAAAAACCGCTGAAGAGTCGCAAACCCAATCGACGAAGGCCACGTAGCACGTATATTAAATGGAAGTGACATGTGAAGCGATGGTTCTAAAGAAGACGAAATGATACATGGGAAACGGAGGCAAAATATTCCCGCCATAAATACGTGCCACTTCCCAAATATTCAATTGCAGAATATTCGGCAAGTGGAGGGACTGTCTGTATTGGTAAAAAATGAATGTTACACGTGAAATTATATGAGGATGACATGGCAAAATACGTGGATCACTAAGAAGATGACAACTGGAGTGTCGCATTAAAAGATTCACAATTTACAACAAGTACGAATAAATCACTCACGAGACGAAAGGGTACGGTTGTTCGAGCCTAAATTACTGAGTGAAGAGACACAAGCAGGATGAATCAAGACAGTAAAGAGGAAAGATTCATGAACCTCTAATTAATGTGGAAGAAGAATCAGAACCGTTACAGAATCTTCATGAACAGCTATGATTGCCAATTATAACGTTTCATTAATGTCATTAATGCTCATAATAATTCAGTCATAAAAGGGAAGAAACATTATATTTGTAAATTCCTAAATAAGGGAAGAGAATTTCACTTGTAAGGACACGTTCTGATGAACATTGAAATATAATTACTTTCTTGTGCTTTCTATTGATTACTTTGTCATTTCTGATTCTGATTTCCTTTCTTATTTTTGAGAGAATATTGAATTTCTTGATTATCAGTAACTCAAGTACTTCTAAAAATAGGTTTTGATTGAGAATCTAATTCTTTGGTTAAACACATGTATCACCAAAAAATTTTCAATTCAACTTTTAATATAAATTTTAACTCTAAATCAGTCCAAATCACTTCCAATTATATATATTACCTCGTCTATATGGTTTTAACCGATCCAACCATACCTATTGAGAATTAATTCATCTATTGGTATAACGATTTGGCCGCACCAATACAATGTTAAATTTCTAGTGGAAGATACAAGTACAATCCACTTGATCTCTAATAAGCTTTTCAAAAAGGGATGCCACCTACTCCTGCCACCAAAATTGAAAATTGAGTCCCGTATATATATTATTTTTTTTGAGTGCGCTCAAGGTATATTTTGCTTCATTGTAATAGCTCACAAAAAACATTAAAAAGATAAATCACGCTAAAAAAGCCCGTGCGATAAGCTCGACCGAAAAAGATGTTTCAAACCAACGACTTCCCGTTTTGGGATCTCTCAATTAACTCTGATCACCGTTGCGAGTCGGACCCATACTTTACTGTGTAATCATTATTAGATCATTTGCACTGACCGATAATGTCATTAACTTACTTTTATTAGCACATGTATTCAAATTGGTTAAAAAAATGAAGTACTGACCAAATATGTTGGTTGTAGTTTTTTGTGATCTTATTAAAGAATTGGCAGATTAGTTAATTTCTTACTGACAAAATCATTTTATTTTTTGTTTCACTTGAGAGCTACTAATTAATATAGGTACTCAATTTTTAAATAGGCATGTTTAGAGAATCAGTAGTTGATATCTTGAAGATGTTAACATTTATGGGAAAATACTTAAGTAATTAAGACTTCCCAAAGTTATATCCTATAATTTAAAAGTCTAACTTCTGTTACCTTTCATCTCTATCCTTCAAGGTAAGATAATTTGGTCTTAATAACTAAAGCATTTTTTTTGGGTGAAAATCATTTTCACCCCTTAACTTTAGTTTAAAAATCAAACTCTCCCCTTAACTTTGAACAATTATTATTCACCCCTTTATCTTACATAATGTCTAATTTTCCCTTCTCATTTTTCAGTTTCCTCCTCTATGTGTAATACTCTTTTTTATTTTACATGCTATTTTTTAAAAGATTTTCCTATAATTTAAATGATATTATACCTTATTATAAATTATACTATAAATAATTCAAATAATAAATAGAATATCCTTTATATTATTTGTCACATTTGATCGGCCTTCCCCAGAAAGGAAATACCAGCTCCCAAAGAATTATTCGGTATTCCTTCATAATATAACGCGCATTAAGTATATATTTAAGTTGCAATATCTTAGTGATAAATAGATAATCCTTTAGGAATTTGTTATAAAATCTGCCTTTACTTTTAATAATTATAAGATTTTATATTACTTGCATTGAGGATATGTTTAAGGTTCTCACCATTTTTTATTCTCGATTGTGTAAACAAATTTTTGAAATTAGATTGCTATGATTACAATTATTGATAAAATAAAATTATTTTGCTCATCCTTTTTATTATTCAACATCAATGAATTATATGCTTGGTTATCATTTTTTTAATTTTTTTTTATTTTGAAAATAGAAGTTAGCCGCTACATAAGTAAGTTCATAGCATAGATATTAGAAAAAAAGAAAATATCATGATACTAAAATAGTAAAAAATAAAAATACATAAAGAGATAAATATTGGCAATATAGAGGTTAAAATAGGTATTTTAAAATTTTAATTAAGAAATAAGGGGAGAATGATAATTGTTCAAAACAGAGAAGGGAGTTCAATTTTTAAAGCAAAATTTGGGGGTGCAAATGATTTTCACCCAAATATTTTTCATGAGATTGCATTAATCTCAACGGAGCTTTGCCTCTGCCATTATATAATGCTAAACAAGACCTTATTTTAAATCATACAAATGTTATAATATTGTCTTCTTTACAAAGTGCAGTAGTAGAGATAAAATTTGGCCAACGCTCTTATGAAGTCTGCTTTCTTTGTTGCTTTGTTGCTGATTATCATGGGTTTATTTCTTTTTCTTATTCCAGTCCCTTCATAGCCATTTCATTTAATATTAGTTTTTTCATTGTCCTATCTGCAGAGCAAAGAGAAAAAAGAATGATATAATAATCATTTGTAGGGATGGCCTAATTAGCTCATAAAAATACGAATCGGCTTAAGTTCTAGCGAGTCATAAACTATCCATTTATTAACTCAGCTTATCTTGATTCATTCAACTTTAGTCGTTTTAAAAGTTAGGCTGATTTAGACCCATACGAAACTTTATAGTTATCTAAATAATTTTTAGTTTGATATGTTTTATATATATATATATATAGAGAGAGTTTTGTTTAGTAATAAAACAAATTACAAGAAAAAAGCAGAAAAAATAAAATTAAAATAGAGGTGGTTTGGTTGGGCTATGCTATATTGTTTACTTGATCTTGACCTAACTCATCTCAGTTTAAGTCATTTTTGGGTGGGCTAATAACGAACTCATTTGTAATTCGCCCCATTTTGACCAGCCCAAATTCAGCCGGTCTCGCATATTTGACGCCCCTTAACTAAACTCATTTGTGATATGATAAATTGCTTACAATTTTCTTGTATACAGTTGCAGATATTCCACCCTTTAAGGTGGAAGTAAAGACTAAGTTAGCGTTTGACCATAGATTCCCAAATTTGTTTTGAAAAATCTGATTTGGGTGAAGTTTGGTTTGAAGATGAAAATGTATTTGGACATGATTTTTCAAAACATATTTCACTTTTTATTTGAAAAAACATGAAACATGATTTATAACCACAAGTTCTAAAAACTATCACAAATACCCAATAGTACCATTATCGCAAACCATAGCCCTGAACATAAATAAGTTTGGTACAAAATTATCATTTTTATAATGAACTATATAAATCATTAATTACAGTTAAATCCCATTAGAGAATTACGGCTCCTAATTAAAAAGAAAAAGAAAAAGTTAACTGATATGAGTGTTCATAAAGCCATTTAGCCTACAAATCTGAAGCAAAAGTAAGATGCACAAAGGATTGAGCTGATAAGGGAGCATATTCATCAAATATTTAGTTGGTCGTAATAAATGTGGGCTCTTTTACAAATTATAAATGTTTGGGGTAATATTTAAAAAAAATTAAAAATGTAACGGTCATGTTTTGGCCCAAAATCATCAATTGAGGTGATTTTGGGATTTTGGATTTAGGATTTTGCCAAAATGTGGACAAAATCTATGGCCAAACATATGTTTGCCAAATAAATCCCAAATTTATTTTGGCAAAACTTATGGCCAAACGGGTCCTAAATGTCATAATAAGAACGATTGTAGTGGCGTTTGTCCTGACTTTCTGAGAACGAGTTGTCTTTTTCACAGATGCATATGCTGGTCCAAGAAAAAGCAAGAAATGGCAACACAATTAGGCCTGAATTCCGACAATAATTGATGTCTTTTATTATTCTTGTATTGATTTGCGCTAAAATGGATGTGGACTTGATCTTGTGTATACTGAATATAAATGAAATGCTGCTTTTAACTATTCGTGTTAAGAATAAAGTCTCAATTTGATTTATTACTAACTAAGTATAATTTGTGAGTCCATTATATAAATGATCACTCAACTATTCGAAATTATCTTGTAAAGTTATTTTTGTTTCGTTTGTAACAGAAAAATCACTTAACTCTGCCTATAGCATTCAGAAGGTCACTCAACCAGATCTCTCAAACTTTTGATTGTCAAATACCTATTTTGCCCTCTAAAAGTTGATAATTTAGAGGGTTAAATAGGTATTTGACGATCAAAAGTTTGAAAAATCTAGTTGAGTGACATTTTGAGAGCTATAAACATAGTTAAATAATTTTACTGGTACAAACAAAAGAAAAATAACTTTGATAGATTAATTTCGAATAGTTAAGTGACTATATGATCAGCAATGACCTCATAATTTGTTTGAAAGTTTATCTACTTTCCGAATCGATTAAATTATGTCATTAGTAGCTCCATTACCTTTTGCTTTTTGTAGACTCACTGCATCAACGTTACTTGAGAGCAAATTAAGAAACGATATGTTATAATTGAAGCTTTTTCATTTTCGACTTGACATGTGGCTGAATAAATGGATGACTGGTATTGGGCATATTTGTATATATTTTAATATTAATTTACCTGTATTATTATCACTTTTTATTGTATTTTATTATATATGTCTAACTTTTCTTGAGTATTGAATTTTATATTAATTTGGGTGTTAATAAATAATGTAGATATATGAGAAATCCGAAGATCAAATCTAGAGCAAATTTTTTAAATTTAATCATCACATAAAATTGGCAATCATTACGTAATGATGTATATTTATATCTATATCTATATCTATCTATCTATCTATCTATCTATATCTATATCTATATTTATTATAAGAACACGAATATTTTAGGCTAAATGTTGAACGACTAAAATATCTCTGAAATGTTAATCGACTTTTATAACCTTAAATATTTATATAATTTAAGGATATTATTGTAAATAACCTACCGTTAGAATTCTTTTCCGATTGTAAATCACCTAACTGTAAATCACACATTCGGAAGTGAATTTCTAGATCAAATAGGACAGCCCAGGATTCAAAGCTTTTAAGGAATAAAAAAATACGTTAATGAATAGAGAGTTTGATTTTTATCCAAATAGTGAAATCTATGGATTACTCCTTGCCGCTACTATGCATGGTTTAGATGATAGTTGCCTACTTTTTCTCATGCCAAGGTAAGTTTTGTATTTACTTTATTATCCCTATTATTGGATCTTCTTGTATGAAGATTCTTGCACCTCTTTAATTGTTCTGTTTTGTGATTATAATTAATTTATTAAACTACTATATTTGTGCTACAAACTAATCATGGGTATTTGAGATAACGTAGAGCATGATCAAATAGAGAAAAATTATAGGATATACATAGTCTATCTATCCAATCATTTTTATTTTTGCTGCTTTTCTTAGCAATATTTCTAGAAACACATTTAGACTTAGAATTTGACCTATGTTTTTGAAAATTTGGTTTGAGATGAAACTAAATCACAATTATATATGAACTTTGTCATTATTTATGCATAAGTTCCTTCTTCTCGGTCATCTTCAAAGATTGGCCTCTTATATAATTTTATTTTTTGATATTATGTTTTGTTGTTTTGCTGCAGTTGGACAAGAATGGCCAAGCAGCAAGTTGCAAACTTGCAATGGAGTATAATGCTTTAATTTATACTAGGGTTACTTCATCTCAGTTCAATTCTTTTCTATTTTTATGGAAAAAAGAAACATAAAATTTTAAAGGGACATGAGATAGAAAATAGGATTTTAAAAGCCAAAATATTTTACTTAAATAATTCCATGTCGAATAAAATGATCATATTCAAAATTCTACCCAATAACTAAGATTTTAAATTCAATTAGAATTATTATTTGATTACAATTGTGAAGTTAGATTTTATTATATATCTAGGACTTTGAATACAATTACAAAATTATTAGTTGATTACAATTATGATATTAGAATTCTACTGAAATTTTCTCTGAAGGCTATGAAAAACCATTGTAGTGAAGGATGCCTCTTCTGTAATTTTATTTTTTATGTTTGGTATGGACTATGGTGTGTTGCAGTTTAACTAGAATTTCAAAGTAGCAAGTTGTAGAGGTGGACACTACTTTAATTTATACTAGAATTAGTAAGGTTATGCCGGGGCTAAGCCCCGGACCAACGACAGTATGAGCAATTCGTGTCTAAATTTATATTTTGATTTAATGGTTAATTTGTTAGTTCTCAATTCTAACAACCTCTTGGCACTATTGAAAAATTGTTAAGCATCTTAGAAGGACCTCAGAGTTGAATATTGATCACGCCCAACTATGCCTTGTAAGAAGTATTAAGCGGTCGCTGCAAATATAATCCGATTCAAGTCCGAAGTCGAATCCCACAGGAAACTAACCTATTTACTACAATCTTAAATAATGCTAATGATAAGCTCATACAACTTTCAGATGCAATAGTTTTATGAATAATCAGTGGAATTTATTTAGCCAAGGAAAAATGACAATAAAATTAGCAATAATCAAGACTAAAATTGAATTCAAGGGTAAAAGGATCTAGGGCTATTGATTTCCCCAATTGCCGGATTAATTCTCAACTCTTAGCTATAATCTCGCAGTAATACTCTATGAGGATTATGAGTTTCGGGCTACCGTAATTACCTTTCGATCAATTACGATAATTTACTAGAAGCATTCTCTCGAACTAGTCTAGTTAACAATTTATGCAACTCAGAATCATCCCACCAAAGTTTCGTTATTTCTAACCCCACTTTTAAATTCAAGTAATTACTCTCTTAACTTCCCCCAAAGTGGTATTGTTCAACAACAATCTAACCAAGTGTTCTTTCTCAAGCAACACAAGGTGAATAGACACGATTAATCGAGGGCCCTTTCAATTAACCACAATATAATACGTAATTGAACAATCATAGAACAAACACGGCTCAATTATAACAGAATAGAGTCAAGACTTCATCCAACAATTGGTTCCATCAACCCTAGATAACAGATTTAGCTAAACAAATCACTAAAATAATTCATAATCAACAAATAGAAGTATCAAGAAGAAGATGAAACTCTTAGGAATTTATCCGTCTTCTCCCCCTCGTTCTTGCCTCTAAAATCTTCTAAAAAACAGCTGTTCTTCACTTCTGGGCGAGTTTAGGTTTCATATAGGTTTAGGTTAGTCGCCTAAGAAATTACATAATTAACCCTGCGTATTTGGCTTTCATCCGCCTGTCCGCGGCCGCAGATTCGACCACGGATCCGGCCGCGGATTTGGACTGCCTCACTGCCTTGAGTTCGCGGACCAGTTCGCGGCCCACTCCGTGACCGCGCACCTGTTTGGGTCGTTTCACTTGCTTTTCTCGCTCCTTTTCGACCGGGTTAACCTTCGATTGCCCTTTCACATTCCATGTTGACTCCAAAATACTCGTTAGCTCCCTCCTAGCTCGGAGTAGCTCCTGCAAAGCATCAAATTCTTAATTAGAGCATTTTGTTATCTTTTAGCATTCAAATATCAATAAAGTGCGGCTAAATTAGAGTGTAAGTAGTATCTAAATTACATGAATATAGCCTACTATCAACACCCCACACTTAAACCATTGCTCGTCCCTGAGCAATCAAACCACACTCTAAGAGGCTTCACTGAGCGACTTCCCTACTCGTCACACTAAGAATATTTCACATAAATTGAGTACATTAGTGCAACATCTACACCTCAAGAATTGACTCCCTTTAGCCATGCAATGTTCCTAACTGGCTTACTTACTCTATATCAAAGGTCCAGACTTACCTCTCCTTCATGAATCAAGTGCCTGCTCACAACAAAAGAGACTCATTTCACAATTAGTAAAATTCACACACACTGAGAAACTTTAAAAGGAACAAAATTCACTCACCCTCAGAAATGACATTCTTGTGCCACAGAAAACGCACTATAGGCTTGCCCGTAGTGTACAACTCTACTAATTGAGCTCACTCAGTCTAGGATCAAGTAGGACTTTATTTGGATGTAATGTAGGTTGTAGGTTGGGTAGGATATATTTGGATATATAATAATGATTATACCACCCTAAGCACTTTAATACATTTATTTTATTATCAAGTCCACACCTAAGTTAAACCAATATTTTCAACACATATACCACCCCACACTTCTTCTTTGAGTACAATCACCTTAAAAGCCACCAAAGATTTATTACCAATCAACATGATACACTATTAACAATGTTCTTTTTTTTTCCTTTTTCAAGTGGCCTTTTCCAACAAAATTTACCTTTCTCCTTATTTTCTAGTTCCACTCAAAAGCTCCATCAGCTACCCCACACTTTATCCTTTGTAAATTCATAGTATTTCCAGTGCTTACGAGAGGTAAAAGATTCAAACAGATGGTCAATTCAAACAAGGGATATGGCTTGTAATGTGGTTGCCAAGGAAACAGGATTACATGCTCAACGGGGTTAACTATGGTACATAGCAAATAGGTGGGTGGAATATGTATATATATGGTTCAACAAAGAAATACCTATATCACTTCCCAGACTAAACAAGACTACCATTTCGCTTTGCAGACACACAGGGCAAGTTCTAGGAGTTAAATGTTGTGCACAGAATATAACAAGCCTCCCACACACATGGCACATGACTCATTCCAGATTAAATCATCAAACACTCAGATCAGGGTATTTCAGCCAAATTAAGAACATACATTTTAAGGCCTTCTTACAAGAGTCAACAAATGAGCCTAAGAGTCACACTAAAGTAACCGCTATATTCAAGGCATTACAAAATCAAACAAGGCTTCCTATTTTAATTCTGCCCATAGCCCATAAGTTCCTAACTAAAAAAAAAAAAAGCTAACTACACTCGGTTCAAAAGAAAAACCAAGGGGGAATTTATACACTACTACAAAAGAAAATCTTTTTTTTTCTTTCGACTTTAGTCCCTCAAGAAACCCGTCGAATGATATCTATCGTTGGGCCAAGTCGAAATTGATTTATACAATTAGAGTACGAAACTATCTACATACAACAAAGTATCCCCCACCCCACACTTAAAAAGATGGCATGTCCCCATGTCATACAAAGTAATGTAATGTGAGATAAAGGAACTTCCCCGATGGATCAGTCTTGATCGGAGACAGTGCCAGTGTCGAGATGATATGCTCTCCCCAACGCACTCAACCAACCCATGATTTTCTTTTCTGACTTCGCATTTTTGGTTGCCAAAGCATCAACTCTGGTCCCCAATTCTGTGATGGAAGTGCGCAGTCCTGCCATGTCTTGTTCTAGGGCTGTCATTCGCGTGCTCCGTCTGACCTGGGATGGTCCTTCAGCCACTGCAGCTTGTTCCTGTGGGGGTAAGGCAGGTTCAACCTCCTCCTGCCCTTCGTCGCCCTCTTCCGACGTATTAGAATCGTCACTATGAGATGCTCTTGGTGCCACTGGGTCTTTCCCTATGGTCACTTTGTCTGCCTGGAACTTTGCTTCTTTCTTTACCATGCCATCCACATTTAGGTTCTCAGGCACCCTTGCTGCCCGGCACAATCTAGTGATCAGAGAGGGGAAAAAGAACCCATACCTCTTCTGTGTTGAATGGACGAACATCTCAGACTGAAGAACCTTGGCCACATCAAAGTCATGGCCATTCACGAAGCACCATATCAAGGCTGCTCTCGGACCATTTACCTCCGTGGTGTTGTGGGACGGCAGTAAGCGACTGTTGATGATGTACAACTAGCATTTTCCTTCAAAAGTGAGTGAGGAAGAGTGTAGCTTCGATCCCGGAACAACCCACACTACCTCTTTGTCTGGTGCACAGATAGTTCTGAAAAACCTGTTCCATGTGATGGGTTCTCTCCTGTAAGTATCATAGAAATCTTCCTCCCCATTGAATTCAGGCAATCGATACACTCTTCTGATAGCTTCTAACGAGGCATCCACCCTCGCGTATCGCACAGTGCATATTCTATCCTCATGTTCGGGGCAGTTGGCATAGAACTCCCGAACAAGCAACAAGTTACCCTCCTCCGGCTCTTCGAAAAAGCTGTCCAATATGCGCCTGATCAACTCCCGATACATATTAGGGCATTCATCCTGAAGGGACGCCCTGTCAATACCCCTTTTCGGTACAGGTTTTTTTGTGGCTTCAAAGTGAAACGGTCTTGGGCAGCTCTGGAGACAAACCTGGTACGATCAAACTGAACTGCACTGGTCTGTGCCCGTCCCCGAGATGAGCCTCCATGACCACTTGATGAGGCCCCGGTAGCGCGTCTCTTCCTTGAGGGTTGCATTTTACCTACACAATAAATACTACTATCAGTGGATAGAGGAATATGTGTCCCAATGGCGGTTACTCAGACTTCACTCGCACAATTGGTCACAATTTATCTTCAACACTCATTAAGGAAAATCAACAAACAAGTAGTGTGCATATGTACCCCCAAGTCACCCAAAGACCCAATCAAACCCATCAATGGCTTCCTCCAAATCAATCAATTCAAATAGCCTCCATATACCACATATAAACCACAATCCCAATCCCAAACAAAAGTACCTATGATTTTACTACCCTATACAGAAAAGGAAATTAAAATTATAAAAAAAAAATACTAAGAAAGAGGAATAAAATCATGTACTTACTTGGAGATCTTGACAAGAACGGAGGTTGGAGATCGGTTGAGTGGAGAAGAGAAGGAAGGAGAAGAGTCTTGTGTTAAAAGGAAAATATGGGGAAAGGAGGGGTTTGGGTTCTTGAAGTTAGGAAGGGAAGAAGAGAAGTGGGGGAGGGATTAGGGGTTTGGGTTCTTAGAGTTAGGAAGGGAAGAAGAGAAGTGGGGGAAGTGAGGGTTTGGGTTAAGTAAAAGAAGTGGGTGGGGGATTAAAATAAAAAAACTTACCTGGACAATCCCGGGCTTCCGCACCCCAATCCGCAGCCGTAGATTCTGGGTAGAGGGGGTCCCAAAATCCGCGGCCCAATCCGCAGTTCAATCCGCGACCACGGACGGGGGCAGAACACATGCCTAAATCTGCGGTCCAATCCGCGGCCCAATCCGCGGCCGCGGATCTCCGTGTCCAGCCAATTTTGTGTTTGCCGTATTATTTTACCTAGTCTTGGGTTAATTTTGACCCCCGAATCCTTCCGATGTGTATGATCTTTGCACTGCACACTAGTAGGTCAGTCAAAGTCGTTCAAAATAAATTAAAACAAACAAATTAAAAAAAATAATGGGTTGCCTCCCAAAAAGCGCCTAAGTTAACGTCGCGGCACGATGATTTACAACAAACCATGGGTTGCCTCTCAGGAAGCGCCTGATTTAACGCCGCGGCACGACGCATACTTTCATTATCACTCCTCGTTCACGTACTGGGGCTATTCCAAAGTTATCACCACTCTATCCCCTTTCTCTTCGACTATTCCAAGGTAATGTTTCAACCTTTGCCCATTTACCGTGAACTTGTTTGTCCCATCTTCGGATTCAACTCCACAGCTCCGCTTGAGAACACTTGCACCACTCTAAAGGGTCCTGACCATCTGGACTTCAACTTACCCGGAAACAACCTCAATCTCGAGTTGTATAACAACACTAGATCTCCGGGCTTGAACTTCCGATCTAAGATGTGCTTATCATGGATCATTTTCATCTTTTCTTTGTATAATCTGGTATTTTGAAAAGCATGGAACCTGAATTCCTCGAGCTCATGTAACTCAGTGACTCTGCTGGTGCCTGCGGTCTCTATATCTAGATTCAGCTGCCGCAGTGCCCAAAGTGATTTATGTTCGAGCTCTACCGAAAGGTGTCATGCCTTTCCAAACACCAACTTGTACGGTGACATACCAATTGGAGTTTTGAATACTGTGCGGTATGCCCATAATGCATCATCCAGCTTCTTCGCCCAATACGGTGTGGTTACTTTGTGGCGAACTCCATACTTTTCCAACAGAGGTGCGAATGCTCTATTGCAAAAATGGGTTCCACCATCACTGATTATAGCTCTCGTGGTGCCAAAACGTGTGAAGATGTTTTTCTTTAGGAAACTTGTTACCCCTTTTGCATCATTGGTTGGGAGAGCCACCGCTTCGACCCACTTGGAGACATAGTCAACCGCTACCAATATATATTTGTTACCATACGAGCTAACGAACGGCCTCATAAAGTCGATCCCCCACATGTCAAAAACCTCCACCTCTTGAATTGTTGTCATCGGCATCTCGTGACGGCAAGATATGTTGCCTGTCCTTTGGCATTCATCGCAACTTTTGACCCAAGCATGGGCATCCTTGAACAGAGTAAGCCAATACAATCCCGATTCCAACACTTTTTCCGCTGTCCGAATTCCTCCAAAGTGTCCACCATATGGTAAAGCATGGCAAGCCTGCAAAACAGAAGGTTGATCTTTCTCGGGGATACACCTCCGAATCATGTTATCTACACATATTTTAAACAATAGAGGTTCGTCCCAATAAAAGGTTCAACAGTCGCGGAAGAAATTTTTCTTTTGAATTGAGGAGAGTTCATAAGGTACAATACCGCTTGCTAAATAGTTAGCAATATCAGCATACCAGGGCGTCTCCTCCATTATCATAGCAAGTAACTGTTCATCCGGGAATGTCTCTGTTATGTCTTCATCCTCCATTCTCTTTTCAGCTCCTTCCAATCTTGAGAGGTGGTCTGCCACTTGATTGTCTGTCCCCTTTCTGTCACAAATTTCCAGATCGAATTCTTGCAGCAAAAGAACCCAGTGAATCAAGCGTGGCTTTGACTCCTTCTTTGCTATCAAGTACCTAATTGCTGCATGGTCAGTATAAACAATAGCTTTTGAACCAATTAAGTACGACCTGAATTTGTCGAAGGCAAACACTACAGCCAGCATTTCCTTTTCCGTTACAGTATAATTGATTTGTGCACCGCTGAGCGTCCTGCTTGCATAGTAAATCGGGTGCATCATCTTGTCTTTTCGCTACCCCAAGACTGCTCCTATAGCATAATCACTGGCATCGCACATGAACTCGAATGGTTGCTCCCAGTTGGGTGCAACAATGATGGGTGCAGTTATCAGTCTCTTCTTCAGCTCCTCAAATGCCAACCTGCAATTATTAGAAAACACAAAGGGCTGATCCTTTTCAAGAAGTTTACATAAAGGGTTAGCAATTTTGGAAAAATCTTTTATGAATCGCCTGTAGAACCCGACGTGCCCAAGGAAACTTCTCACTGCTTTGACCGAAGTGGGCGGTGGCAATTTCTCAATCATATCAACTTTAGCATGGTTGACCTCAATTCCCTTACTGGACACTCGATGCCCCAAAACTATTTCTTCTTGTACCATAAAATGGCACTTCTCCCAATTCAGCACCAAATTTGTCTCCACACATCTTTTGAGCACTCTTCTTAAATTGTGAAGACAATCTTCGAATGAATCCCCTACAACGGAGAAATCATCCATAAACACCTCCATAATATCCTCCACCATGTCAGTGAAAATGGCTAACATGCACCGCTGGAATGTAGCCGGTGCATTGCAAAGTCCAAAGGGCATTCTCCGAAAGGCAAAAATGCCATATGGACAAGTGAAGGATGTTTTATCTCTATCTCCCGGGGCTATTGAGATCTGGTTATACCCCGAATATCCATCCAAGAAACAGAAGTGGGACCGCCCAGCTAACCTGTCCAACATTTGGTCAATGAAAGGCAATGGGAAATGGTCCTTTCGAGTGGCTATGTTCAGTTTCCGATAGTCCATGCAAATCCGCCACCTCGTGACTGTACGAGTCGAGATCAACTCGTTATTGTCATTTTGTACGACCGTCATTCCTCCATTTTTCGACACACATTGGACAGGACTGACCCAGTGGCTGTCAGAGATAGGAAAGATGATACCTGCATCCAGCCACTTGATTACTTCCTTCTTTACTACTTCCTTTATATTTGGGTTCAGACGTCGTTGATGTTCCCTGGAAGGTTTGTGCCCCTCTTCCAGAAGAATCTTGTGCATGTAAAAGGCTGGGCTGATACCCTTTATGTCTGCCATGGTCCAACCAATGGCAATCTTACATTCTTGTAATACCTTCAATAGTTACTCTACCTGCACAACTAGCAAACCAGATGATATAATAACAGGCAAAGTAGAATTAGGCCCCAAGAAAGCATAACTGAGGTGGGCTGGAAGCGGTTTCAGGTCCAGTTGTGGTGGCTCCTCTATTGATGGTTTTGCAGGTGGTGTTGCTCTATCTTCTAAGCATAGGGGCTCGAACTGAGGTTCCCTTTTCCAGAATCCTTGACCTTCGAGAGCCATGACCCACTCTGCCAACCCTTCATCGTCCATCTCTTCCAAATTCATCAAGTAGGCTTCTAGTGGATCCTTGACATTAAGGGTCTCATCCTCTTCTTGCAGTATCACATCTACGGCCTCCACTAGTGAGCAGTTTGCAAATTCACTGGGTCTCCTCATGGATTGTTGAACGTTGAATATTATTTCTTCATTGTTCAACCTCATTTTCAACTCTCCAGTCTCACAATCAATTAATGCTCTCCTAGTGGCTAAGAATGGCCTCCCCAGAATGATGGGTATCTCTTCATCCACCTGACAATCAAGAATAACAAAGTCTGCAGGAAATACAAATTTCCACACTTGCACAAGCACATCATCAAGAATTCCTGTCGGTCTTTTGACTGTGCGATCAGCCAGTTGCAGCAACATTGAGGTCGGTCTAGCTCTGCCAATGCCCAGTTTCGTATAGATTTCCAAGGGCATCAAGTTTATGCTGGCTCCCAAGTCACACAATGCTTTAGCAACAACATAACTCCCAATAGTGCGTAGGATAGTGAAGCTACCTGGATCAGACACCTTTTGGGCCATAGGTCTTGTCACTACCGCGCTGCAGGTCTGTGTCAGAGTTACAGTGGACAGGTCTTGGAAGTCAAATTTTTGCGACATCAGGTCCTTCATCATTTTTGCATACCCTAGCATTTCTCTCAAAGCATCCATCAGTGGAATATTCAATTGACTCTGTCGAAGCATTTCCATGAATTTCCTGTATTGATCATCTTTCTTTTGTTTTGCCAATCTCTGAGGGAATGGTGCAGGAATCAATCTCTGTCCATTACTTGATGTCTTTTCTTTGTTGGAAGCTTCTGGCACAAGAGGTGCCACCTGTTCTGAGACTTGTTCACCCTCCTTCTCCTTACCCTTGTCAACCTGTGCTTGTTCAATTACAACCTCGGTGAGCTCTGCTGACTCATCTGCCTCTAATGTAATTGGAGTAGTTGGCGCAGTCTCTCTCCTAAATTGAGCAACTTCTTGCTCTCTGTCTAAATCTCTTCCATTCCTGAGACTCACTGCCATTAGCTGATTTGGGTTATGTTCCTTTGGGTTAATATTTGTATCTGCAGGAAATGTTCCTTAGGGGCGATTGTTCAAGGCCATGGACAGCTGTCCTAGTTGAGTTTCAATGCCTTTGATTGCTGAATCATGTGCTGCTAACTTTTCTTGCATCTTACCATTTGTTCCAATGAGTTGTTGCAGCATACCCCTGACTTCTACCATATTGTTGTCCTGTTGTTGATGAGGTGGTTGGTAGGCCAACTGTTGCTGGTGCTGCTGATTATAGCCCTGCTGCCTTTGATAAGGCACAACTTGACCTTGTGGTCGTGCGCCTCCAGAACTGGGGTTGTGTTGTGGCAGGTTGGGTCTGTATTGCTGATTTGGTGCTGGTCCCCATTGTTGCCCACCTTGCCTCTGACCTCCAAAATTATTGACATAATTCATGTTTTCTCTGAAGCCCTGATTGTCATTCTCTCCACTCCACGAGCACACATATGACTGGTTTATGCAAGGAGTGCACAATCCTCCATTCGTTGTATCAACAATGTGCACTTGCTTTGTACCCATCTCATCAATTTTCTTTGTCAGTATGCTCATCTGAGTCATGAGAGTGGCTATGTTCTCTGCATGGGAATTGTTTGGGTCAAGAGCAACAAAATGCACTATTGGTGTAAGTGTCGTACCTCTAGCCATCCAGCCTGAATTTTGAGCCATCTTGTCAAGAAGAATCTTGCACTCTGTGAATGTCTTACTAAAAAATGCACCCCCAGCTGAAACGTCTACATTAGCCTTCAAACTATCTGCTAAACCCATGTAAAATCTCTGTCCCAACATCTGATCTGGAATGCCATGGTGTGGACACTTCACTAGCATACCCTTGAACCTCTTCCAGGTTTCTTGCAAGGATTCATTTGGTTTTTGCCTGAACTACAATATATCATCAATCTGCCTTGCAGTCTTGTTGGGAGGATAAAACTTGTTTAAGAACTATTTGACTAATTCTTCCCAAGTGGCAATAGAGTTTATTGGGAGTGAATTCAGCCAAGTTTGAGCCTCTCCAGTCACAAAGAATGGAAACAGTAATAGCTTGATGGCTTCAGGAGTCACATTCGGATGTCTTTGGGTCACACATATTGATAGGAAGTTCTTCAGATATTGTTGTGGGTCTTCAATGTATGACCCGGAGAACAGTCCCTTATTTTGCAATAGATGCATCATGTTGTTGGTGATCTGGAATGCCTCCGATTGTATCTGAGGTACCGTAATGGCGGTGGCTAAATTATCAGCAGTTGGTTGTGCCCAATCATATAGAGCAGCTTCTGGCACAAGATGTGCCACCACTCCATTGTTTGGGTCAACCCGATTATTTCGATTATTTTCGTTGACATCGTCCACGTTGTCCGTTTTAATTTCGAGTGTGTGTTTTTGTTGTAACTGTTTGTTCTTCTTGTTGGCTCGATTTAATGCCCTGAATGCTTTCTCGGGATCTGAAAGTCCTTCAAAAAGTTTACCAGCCCTCGAAGAGCTTCTAGGCATACACCTGAGTCACAGGAGAATTCAAACGTGAGAATTTCAATAAATTTTTTTTTAAACACCGTAAGAAATTGATCTAAACTAAGAATCTTAGCAATTCTTCTAAGTTGTAATAAATAACACCGTTAGTTCCCCAGCAATGGTGCCAAAATGTGATCACGCCCAACTATGCCTTGTAAGAAAGACTAAGTGGTCGCTGCAAATATAACCCGATTCAAGTCCGGAGTCGAATCACACAGGAAACTAACCTATTTACTACAACCTTAAATAATACTAATGATAAGCTTAGACAACTTCCAGATGCAATAGTTTTATAAATAATTAGTGGAATTTATTTAGCCAAGGAAAAATGATAATAAAATTAGCAATAATCAAGACTAAAATTGAATTCAAGGGTAAAAGGATCTAGGACTATTGATTTCCCCAATTGCCAGATTAATTCTCAACTCTTAGCTATAATCTCGCAGTAATACTCTATGAGAATTATGAGTTTCGGGCTACCGTAATTACCTTTCGATCAATTACAATAATTTACTAGAAGCATTCTCTCGAACTACTCTAGTTAACAATTTATGCAACTCAAAACCATCCCACCAAAGCTTCGTTATTTCTAACCCCACTTTTAAATTCAAGTAATTAATCTCTTAACTTCCCCCAAAGTGGTGTTGTTCAACAACAATCTAACCAAGTATTCTTTCTCAAGCAACACAAGGTGAATAGACACGATTAATCGAGGGCCCTTTCAATTAACCACAATACAATACGTAATTGAACAATCATAGAACAAACACGACTCAATTATAACAGAATAGAGTCAAGACTTCATCCAACAATTGGTTCCATCAACCCTAGATAACAGATTTAGCTACTCATGCTAATGAAAAACAAATCAGCAAAATAATTCATAATCAACAAATAGAAGTATCAAGAAGAAGATGAAACTCTTAAGAATTTATCCGTCTTCTACCCCTCGTTCTTGCCTCTAAAATCTTCTAAAAAATAGCTGCTCTTCACTTCTGGGCGAGTTTAGGTTTAGGTTAGTCGCCTAGGAAATTACATAATTAATCCTGCGTGTTTGACTTTCGTCCGCCCGTCCGCGGCCGCGGATTCGACCGCGGATCCGGTCGCGGATTTGGACTGCCTCACTGCCTTGAGTTCGCGGACCAGTTCACGGCCCACTCCGCGGCCGCGCACCTGTTTGGGTGTTTCACTTGCTTTTCTCGCTCCTTTTCGACCGGGCTAACCTTCGATTGCCCTTTCACATTCTATATTGACTCCAAAACACTCGTTAGCTCCCTCCTAGCTCGGAGTAGCTCCGACAAAGCATCAAATTCTTAATTAGAGTATTTTGTTATCTTTTAGCATTCAAATATCAATAAAGTGCGGCTAAATTAAAGTGTAAGTAGTGTCTAAATTGCATGAATATAGCCTACTATCAAATATATTCATCAAATAGAATGAGGCAACTTAAGTGGCGGAACATATTTAGTTTAACTTTCAGTTAGTTCTCTATGCTATTTGATTTCTGAATTTTTGTGCTAAGATAATTTCACATATATACTTTTGTCCCATGTTCCTGGAACTTCCCGTTAATATAAAAGTAAGTTATCTATCAAATAAATATTATAATAAAAGTTATAACCAAATTAAGCTTGTAGTAAAATAGAGTGCATACCTCTTGAGCTTAAGAGTTTGTTTCAGCTGAAGGCAGAATTCACATATAATAGGCATTGAGCAGCGTTTGAACATGTCTTTTAACTTAGGGTATGTCTATGACATACATCTCTCTCTCACATATTGTTTTCAGACAGTGATTTTATTTTTTTTCATTCGTGTTTGATCTGAAAGTGTCGAAGTTGTGATAAATTTAATAATTCAAGAATGTTCTTTTAACATCTTCTTTGTACTAATTTTGTTAAACCTATTATATTTTTCGTCTATCTAATGTATGGTAATTTCTAGGGTACCAATGTAGCCTCTTTTTTAACGATTTATTATCGACATCTCCAATTATTTATTATATCAAATTTGATATTTCCTTATATAATATAAAATATGTACAAATTCAAATATGATAATTCAATTTTTATATTGAAATATGAAGAACAATTATGTGTAATACATATGCTATTATTTCTTTTGGCACTTTCACGTATATGTCATTCAGCTCATCCTCACAGTAAGCATAAACCTTTTTCTGGTCTTATTTAAGAAAATTTTATTTGAATCCTTCACATTTTACATGTGTTGAAAACTTTTCAATCCTATTAAATAACAAAACCTTTATTCTTTTAGTTACTTTCTAGCAACATCCTCTTAGTACTGATTGTGTCAAACCCAGTATATGGATGGTAATTTCTAGGGCAACCATTGATGTCTAGCTATAATTATATATTTTTAGTGCATTAATTACCTTACATTTTAGTATTCTAATGCTAAATTGTACTATGTTTGTGCTTAATTGAATTTATTTTATATGTAGGTACTTTGGAGGTGAAATTGGGAGCAAAGTAGAAATTTTATTTGTATTTTATACATTACAAGAATGAATTCATGATTATTTAATTATTGAATATATAATGATTAAAGTTTAATATTACAAAAGAAGACAAAAGAAACAATTGCAAAGAAATGAAAAGTTTAGTAGAAGAATGAGAAACGAAGCAGATTGAAAAGTTAGGCAATTAAAAGATTTGAATTGATTAAAGTTTGCTTGTAAGGAGTTCAAAATTACATACATGTTTTGGAGAGAATGGAGGCATGGACACTTGGAGAACATGGAAGACGTGAGATATGCAGTTGAAAAGAATAGTTAGGCAAGCATCAAATCGACTTAACCAGCAAATTGGAAAACCTTGCGACGCAATGGAATTCCTTCGCGTTACACGGTGCGACGCTTCATCCATCGCGGGGTTCTGCCTCGCGTTATAAGCTGCGACCCACCTTTCCGAGTTCGATGCAATTTTGAATCCTTTTTGGTCTTGGACTTCGTTATTTGGCCTAGGCTTATTTCTACACCTATAAATAGTCATTAAACAAAATGTTTACAGAACTTTTGACCAAGGGAGAGCACGGAGCCGCCGTGGAGGCCGGGTTTCATCTTTTCTTCCACCAAATTTAGTAATTTTTATGTTTCTTTGTATGATTTGTTGTTTTGCTATCATGTCTATATGGAGCTAAATTTCACGTTCTAGGGTTGTGGTTCTTTCATGACTATTGTTATTCGGATATTGATTTTGCCTTCTTGATTTATCATATTGGTTTATTTATTCAATCTTGCGCGTGATTATTTAATTGCTTGATCACCAATTGAATACTATCTACGAATCTAGAATTGAACTCGAAAGTGGGAATTCTAGATTGCATATAGGATTGAGTAGAGCAAGTTCTTGAACTCGGGCATCGGGGAACAGATTCGTGGTTAGGATAGACATATACCTAATTGCCTTGCTTGGTTGATTTACAACAATTATAAATGCGTTTTTGTTGATCTAACTCCATAGATATATAGGCGTTAGGTTAGCTTGAATAGGCGAGTAAGAACTCGACAGATTCTTATGAGCAATATTAACCCTATCAACCAATAAGCTAGATAAATTAGTCAGTCAATTCAATTAAAGAATACAATAGGATTGTTAGATAGCCCATAACCCTAGATCGTTTTCATTACATTGATATCATAAAAATCTGCTCTTTCTCTGTTCAAAGTTCATTATTTATATTTTTTATTTAATTAGTTTAGAATCAAATATTTTTAGGTTTAATTCTTGTTTAGATAATTAGGATAGTCTAATTTAGTTAATAGTTAATCATAAGTCCTCGTGGGTTCGACATCCGACTTTTAGTCACTTTATTACTTGACGACCGCGTATACTTGCGTGAGTGTGTTTGGTCGCAACAAGTTTTTGGCGCCGTTGCCGGGGACTTAGAAATTAGCTACGTGACTAAGTTAAGCTTTTATTAGATATTTGTTTTCAAGTTTTAATTTTCAGTTTGCCTGGTTTGTGTCAACGCAGGGTTTACTCTCGAATGCAGAGGAGTAGAAGTGCAAACAACCTCATTCCTCTTGATCCAGAAATCGAACGAACATTACATAGAGTGAGAAATATTATTTGCATCCTTCACAGTTTACATGTGTTGAAAACTTTTTAATCCTACGTCATTAATAACAAACCTATATTCTTCTAGTTACTGTCTAGCACTACTAACATGTTAATTTGATTAGGTTACCTAATTTTATTTATATAAATATTAGTAGTACCTTTTTGGTAAAGTATATTGATCTCCCTTTTTCTTTTTAAGATTACGACTCCAACCTATATTCTAACAATATAAGTTTATATTTATTCGTTTGTCATTTTTTATCCCTACAATGCTAAGATGAGTTTTCTTTTTAGTCAGTTAAAAAATGCTATTTTTTATATTTAATAATCATTTAACTTTAAAATGCTCATTGTATACTTAATGAGATAATTTATAGTTGACACAACTATTTATGAATTATTTTAGACCACAAGTATAATTTTTTTTTCTTTTTTCTTAAACTTTGTGACCAGTCAAATACCAACACGTAAATAAGGACGGAGTAAGTACACAATTTTGTGCAAAATCTAAGACGGATGTTCATTAAAACTGTAAACTAATTAAAAAGTTTATGCAGTGATATTTTCTTATACAGTCAAATAAAGTGTGCATTGCTTATGTGAAAATTACTTTTTCTAATCTTTCCAATCAAACCTTTTGTTCTATTTTAAGAGGAAATTTGTTCTGAAAATATTTCTCCTAATCTGTCACGACCCAAAATTCACTATAGGTCGTGGTGGCGCCTAACGCAGTTGTCAGGCAAGCCAACGATGATTTATCAATTTGATTACTCATTTTATTATTTTCGAAATCATAGTTTTTAATAAGGAAGGAGATTTACACTCCTAAATCCATGGAGACGTACAACATTTGTAGTTTATAAAAGAATTGAAAGACGTTAATGATGTACGAAACCATAAGCATCAACTAGTATAACCCCAAGACCCGATGTCACAAGTGCATGAAAATTTTCTAAGGAGTACAATAATAATACAACATCTGTCCAGAATGTAAATAAGACAGGACAAAATAAATAGTATGATGGAGACTCGGTGGACTGCGATGCGCAACCTGGAATGCAGCTCACATAAAGTCTCCTCAACAGGTGCGCCCACACGCCAAGATGATCACCAAATGAACCTGTCAGATCCTGCACATTTAATAGCATGAGTACATAAATCAACGTGTACCCAGTAAGTATCTAGTCTAACCCCGGATAAGTAGTGACGAGGAGTCAACATCAACACTTACTAGAGGTCCAATAAAATAATATAACAATTCACAACAGATATGAAGTGCACAGCGGTAGTGGGATAAATCTGTGAATTACAAAATCTTCCAAACATTTCTTTTAAAGTATGAATTTCTCGATCTTGTATTCTTACTTAACAACCTAGAAAATGCCAAGTGCCAATATCAAATAAACAAGGAATACCATATAAAATGTCGGGCATCGGTGGAAAGATTTTCTCGTGAATATTCGGACTACTAGCGATATAACGCACGATTCTGTCGAGGTCGTTCGGCCCGATCTAGAATAATGTATACATTGCCGAGGGTCGAGTGACATGAACCATAGATACATCTATTATACTGTCGAGGCGTTCATCCCGCTCCACAAGAAAGGAAGGAAGTTATCGAATCACGAGACACATGCTTACAATATAGTACATGTGCACAAAGTGATTAAATTCTTTACTGTTTCTCAAAAAACTCGCCCGCAACTCAAAGTGATAAGGCTCGGCCTAGTATACATATATTTATTTTTAAATTATTTTTAGTTATAACTTTAATTAATTAAGCCAGCGAAACGAGTTCAAATAATTCAATAATGACGTGATACAGTCCTAAGTCTACCTGGACATAAACACGCTTTAGCTACGTACGGACTCTTGTCACCTCGTACGTACGTAGCACTCACAACTAGTTGCACATAACAATAAATATCGCCTAGGGGTAGTTTCCCCCTCACAAGGTTAGACAAGAGACTTACCTCGCTCCGAAGTTCCATAACTGGATCCAACGCCTCTCTAACTCTTCAATTCAAGCCAAACGATCTGTAACTAGTCAAATAATGTGCAACTCAATTAAAATATACTCCAATGCTTATATTTAATTAATTCATAAGAATCCCTAACTCCGCTCTAAAAGTCAATAAAGGCAACCCTCGAGCCCACGTGCCCGGATTCCAAAAATGTTCGAAGATAAACTTTACCCATAATACCACAAACTCAAGTATATAATTTATTCCAAATTCCATGTTCAATTTCGTAGTCAAAATCCAATAATACCAATTTCTAGATTTTCTACCCAAACCCCACAATTTCTATTAGTTTTCATGCTTAAATCCATACATAATCCATGTATTTAGATCACAAAGTGTGGGAATAACTTACCGTGACATAGATGATGAAAATCTTCACTTGAAACTCTCCAAAAATCGCTCAAGCCAAGAGAGAATGAAAGAAAATTGGCCAAATCCCCTATAAAAATTATTTTTTCCCAGCGCTTCCCCGCACCTGCGGAACAGTAGCCGCTTCTGCAACTCCACACCTACAGAAAATCCATCGCAGGTGCGGTTCTCTCCAAGCCAGTCAAATTCGCTTCTGCGGACCAAATCTCGCTCCTGCGCGACCGCTTCTGTGGTCCACCTCATGCTCCTGCGCTCCCGCACATGCGGAGATCTTCCGTTTCTGCGACCCCGACTGCCTAGCTCGCTTTCTACTTTTGCGGAACATTCGTCGCATCTGCGGGCTCGCAGATGCTGAAATATCCTCGCATCTGTGACCATCCCAACTCAGACCAAATGTCGCTTTTGCGACCACAATGCCGCACCTGCGGTCCTTTCCACGCAGGTGCGATCGCACCAGATCCCAGCTGCCTCAACATTTCCCCCAAGCCCAAAACTCAATCCGTTTCAATCCGATTAGCACCCAAGGCCCCCGGGACCCGTCCAAACATACCAACACATCCCAAAATACAACACGGACTTAGCCAAAGCCTCAAATCACGTCAAACAATATCAAAATCATGAATCGATGATCGAAATCCTTCTTTAAACTTTCCAACTTCGACCAACGCGTACGAACCATACCAAAATATTCCGGAATGACGCCAAACTTTACATACAAGTTATAAATCACAATATGAACCTATTCCAAGGCTCGAAATCCCAAACGAATATCGATAACACCAAAATTCATTTCAAATCAAACTTAAGAACTTCTTAAACTTCCAAAATGCCAACCTTCCATAATAGGCGCCGAAATGCTCCCGGATGGTCCGATACTCTACACAAACATACGCCCAAATCCGAAATCATCATACGAACCTATTAGAACCTTTAAATCCCGATTCCGAGGCCTCTTGCTCAAAAGTCAAACCTTAGTTAATCTTTCCAACTTAAAGCTTCCGAAATTAAAATTTTCTTTCTAAATCAACTTCGAACTTCCCGAAATTTAATTCCGACCAAACGTACAAGTTATAAAACATGAAGTGAAGCTACCCAAGGTCTCAAACTGCAGAACGACGCGCTAGAGCCCAAAATGACCGATCGAGTCGTTACATTCTCCCCCACTTAAACATACGTTTGTCCTCGAATGTTCTAAGAACTGCTCCAGAGTCATCCAAATCACTGTTTAACACCTCGCGCACCTACTTGCACCACCACAACCTAGTGGAGCACATTAGCTCGAGACAGACTAAAGATCCTCCCTATAACCTTAGCTAGCAAGCTTTAGAATCAAATTCCAACTTTGGAATTTCCTTACAAGACTTGATTCTAACACACGAACACCGTATCAATCACCACACACTGTACCAAAACATGATCATGTACCTATGTTGGAACCACACCCTGCATCACATAAGTCTATTGCCCATAATAACATCCTCCGACCGCAATAGCTGGAATTTCACGAGTCTGATGCCCGCAATACACCTCATGACGCATATATGTCCTGTTCCAACTCTCGCAATACTGCCACGACGGAAGAGATGCGTAGAAACTCATAACCACCTGCCGAATCAACAAATCATGGAGTCTCTTCTCCTAACAAGGACCATTACCTCATTCTGAACTAAATAACGATATTTGCCCTTTAATATACCCTACATAACTCTGATCGCACTGATCCCAAGTCCAATAGCCTCATCTCACCTAGTACAAGCTGCTCAGGCAATAAGCCATCTCAGACACTGCCAAAAAATCTCATATGACGCCTATAATGAGCCAACAAGCTACAAACTTTAATGTGATACATAAGGAAAAAAACGAACTCTGGAAAAGGACTACCCAACCAGCGTAAAGAATAAAATGCCCGAATAGATACTGCGAACCTATCTCAGGGATGAAAAACAAGGCACACAAAATAAGTGTAAGGAACTATGCTCAACATCACGTTGTTGCGGCGTGCAACCCGATCCAACATGCTACTGTTGCGGCATGCCACCCGATCTAAACATGACAATGTTGCGGCGTGCAACCCGATCCAACATAATATGCCCGTGGCGGCGTGCCACCCAATCCAAACAATATACCCGTGGCGACGTGCCACCTGATCCGCATATAACAATCAAGAAGAAAGCACATATCAAGCTGTAATGCTTATACTTACGAAATGCCTGAATATTGACCACAAGCACGCCAAGTTCATAATACAAATCCTGGAGAGACAGATAGTGCCATACGCTACGAAACCCAAGCACAACTAAGGTGCAATAAATGACCTCTATCTCGAGAGCCATCCTGCTCACATAACACCACAAGCTACACGGGACCTCAACACATGTGCGAATAATCAAGCCGTCTCATAACCACATGGCATAATAGAGATTTACATGGAATAACTGACGATGGGAATAACATCCAATGCCCAATGACTCCTTCGTAAGCAATTCTATGACAAATAAACACATCCGACCTGACACAGAGCACACATTCATATTAGACCCACCAATGAACCTCAAACCGATTATGATTATCGCATGCTGGGCCAACAACCTTTCAAGGATCCACAATGGCCTTATTCATGACACACACGAGAAGTCGTCACAATCCGTAACAAACTCCCACAGTTCACAACCAAAGGAATAGAGCGTGTTCCAGGCATAAACTCTCACATTAACGATAGTACTATAATCTCCATGCTTGGTTTCAATCTTTAACAATCAAGTGACTAATATGTCACCCTTATACAATTTTTTGTGGGATAAGCTCCCACCACACCACCAACCGTACTAATTTTATAAAGGCAACTAAGAGTCTGCAAATCAATACACAAAGCCTCTTACACAGGACACCGTTCTCAGGTGACACTAAAAAATATGCCACCTTACTGGACCTATCATGACGCTACGCGAGAATTTCAGAATTCATCATAACCCTTGAACTACTAGTAGAATAAACACTTCATTGGCTAGAAACCTTTCACTTAGCTCATTTAAGAAGAACCAATGCAACACGCAACTGAATTCCCAAACTGCAGAAAATACAAACCTCAAGTCTTGATCTAAACCGCCATGACTCTTCCGGAATCCATTTACACAAAAAGTCCACTTGGATCAAATACCTCCCAAATCAATCAAGTTATGGTGACTGTCAAGCCCGCACGTACAACCACAACCACATGTATAACTTCAAACACCGAAGGAACTGATCATTGCCATAATCATGCCGATTCAACCATTACTAACCGACCCAATGTCTTTTAATTTGCTCTTGACCTGACTTAGAAATAATAATAGCTCCATTCACAACATAATGAACTCAATCCGCACTCATCTCGAGTGACCCGAATCGCGAGACCACATAGTCTCAATACCCATGAATCATCTCATACCCTTCTCAAGAGCACAATAGCATCTCCAACTGGTACACCCATTATGCAAGACCTTCCGTGAATATGAAGCTATTTCTCCCTTTCCTCCAATACTGCACCGCATATCCGATGATAACATAGAATATTCCTAGTCATGTTCGTAATCCACTGCAAAAACTCGATCCTTAACCATACAATGGACCCGAAATCCTTAGGATCTACACGTAGATTCTTGAACCCACTAGGACCGTTGTTGAGAGTCACCCACTCTGACCTGGCCCGAAATATAATCAAACTCCAACGCGCTGCTAGCACATGAAAACCCTCTCAAAGAAGCAACCGGCTGAATTCTTTTCCTTGTACATCACATCCACAAAAGCATAAACTCCAAGTCTTCCCAAAAACTTGAACATGAATCAATAAAGCCGAATATAGCACACATCCATCAAGTTTTTTGCCCGAATTACCCCTGATATTTTTATTCCCCAGTCATAATAACCCACTAACACACCGATAACCAGAAATCACACAAGTAGACAACCACATGATCCAATCGTAGATGGTGGGGCTCCCCCACTTAGCTTTAAGCTACAATCATATAAACCTAGAACCCACAAAGATTTCTCCTTCTCAATTACCATGATCTCGCACCGTCATCCCGCCAAATTTCTCGTAGCTTCTTACTAAATTTTTCATGAACATTCCAAATTATCAGCCATAATCGTATACTCGACTTTTCGCTTCGTAGTAAGTAGAAATCTTCGTAGAAACTTTATCAAAATCACACAACCGCTGACCTATCCATAGGAGATAGCTCACCTGTGGAATTCCATACCGATATCTCCCAACGACGCTGCACTGGGTACAACTACCACGAAATCAGTAAACCCTCATAAGCCTGTGCTCATCCACCAACTATACAAATCCGTTCGTTCCCCATTTACATCAACTAAAAGTGAGACAATACATTCCAATCTCGAAGTCATGTTGCATCCTAACGATAATCAAGTTTTCACACCCCTCTTCATTTCAAGCAAACTCATTTCTGCCATATTCAATGTTCCTCAGTACAGTAGCCACCATCCCAAATACAATCCGTAGACCTAGTCACTTTTTCACAATGATTCCCAAATCGCCCTAAACTTTCTCAAAGCACGTGGTTATCCTACCACAAAATTTATACGCTACTCTGCCACTCCCACTTCGGTAAAACCATCTCCCTTAAGCAACTTCTCAACCTCCGCTTCTCATACTTGACCTGCTAGTAATTCAACCACCGTGAGACACCTCCCGCCATGTACTTCCTCATACTTCGGTGCCCAAATGTTGCCTCAAATAAATTCCATACATGTAGCATCGTAACTAATGAATTGCTACCAACTTTAAACATCCTAGAAGATCACCTTTCTCGAGCCATCAACATTAGAAATACCAATTCGATTCTGAACCTCTACACACCGCTATCTCTGACAACTACTCCTCAGGCACCATTTCACAACACCCTACCCTGAAGGCAAATCAAAGAAGACCATAACACCGGGGGAACCCTAATGCATTCGAACAAGGATGATGATACCACATCACAAATGAGAATTCTACCACACTCAAAATATCAAGTCTCGTTACTTTATCAACCAAACTTGGACATCTATAGTCCGATTGCCTTTCCTTTGCTGGAATTAAATGCTGAACCTCTAAATTATACACTGAGAAATCCTTCTTTCAATTCATTCACTGCCTTGACATATAAACAAGCACCCTACCATTACACCAACATTGTGCGATAACAACACATAAACATCACAGCAATCCGTGAACAATCTCGAAATCATAGGAAATACAGATACTGAGCTGGAACAAAAGAACATCCTTCTGCAAGGCGACGATAATAGCCTGCCCAACACGCAGGGATAAACATCATGCACCACGTCTGCAGTACCACTACAACTCCTCATTGCCCAATTGATAACAAGCGCCTCACGTTGCGTAAGATTGAGTATGAAGGAAATAAAGGCACAAGCCTCAATGGAATCAAATCACACGATGAGGAATCAAGAAGGGAAGTGCTCCTAACAGTCCTGTAGCATCTAGAAGATAAGTACAGACGTCTCCGTACCGATCTGCAAGACTCTACTAGACTTGCTCATGACTCGTGAGACCTAAGTGAACCTAACGCTCTGATACCAAGCTATCATGACCCAAAATCTACTATAGGTTGTGGTGGCGCCTAACGCCGCCGTCCGGCAAGCTAACAGTGATTTATCAATTTGATTACTCATTTTATTACTTTCGAAATAATAGTTTTTAATAAGGTAGGAGATTTACACTCCTAAATCCATGGGGACGTACAACATTTGTAGTTTATAAAAGAATTGAAAGACGTTAATGATGTACGAAACCATAAACATCAACTAGAATAACCCCAAGACCCAGTGTCACAAGTGCATAAGTATTTTCTAAGGAGTATAATAATAATATAACATCTATCCAGAATATAAATAAGACATGTTAAAATAAATAGTACGATGGAGACTCGGTGGACTACGGTGTGTAGCCTGGAATGCAGCTCACATAAAGTCTGCTCAACAAGTGCGCCCACACGCCATGATGATCAACAAATGAACCTGTCAGACCCTGCACATTTAGTGCAGAAGTGCAGCATGAGTACGTAAATTAATGCGTCCCCAGTAAGTATCTAGCCTAGCCCCGGAGAAGTAGTGACGATGGGTCAACATCGATACTTACTAGAGGTCCAATAAAATAACATAACAATTCATAACAGATATGAAGTGCACAACGATAGTGGGGTAAATATGTAAATTATATAATCTTCCAAATATTTCTTTTAAAGTATGAATTTCTCGATCGTGTATTCTAACTTAACAGCTCAGAAAATGCCAAGTGCCAATATCAAATAAATAAGGAATACTATATAAAATGCCGGGCATCAGTGGAAAGATTTTCTCGTGAATATTCGGACTACTAGCGATATAACACACGATTCTGCCGAGGTCGTTCGACCCGATCTAGAATAATATGTACATTGCCGAGGGTCGAGCGGTACGAACCATAGATGCATCTATTATATTGCCGAGGTGTTCGGCCCGCTCCACAAAAAAGAAAGGAAGTTATCGAATCACGAGACACGTGCTTACAATATAGTACATGTGCACAAAGTGAATATATTCTTTACCGTTTCTCAAATAACTTTCTCACAACTCAAAGTAATAAGGCTCGGCCTAGTATACATATATTTATTTTTAAATCATTTTCAGTTATAACTTTAATTAATTAAGCCAGCGAAACGAGTTTAAATAATTCAATAATGACGTGATACAGTCCTAAGTCTACCTGGACATAAACACGCTTTAGCTACGTACGGACTCTCGTCACCTCGTGCGTACGTAACACCCACAACTAGTTGTACATAACAATAAATATTGCCTAGGGGTAGTTTTTCCCTCACAAGGTTAGACATGAGACTTACCTCGCTCCGAAGTTCCATAACTGGCTCCAACGCCTCTCTAACTCTTCAATTTAAGCCAAATGATTTGTAACTAGTCAAACAATGTACAACTCAATCAAAATATACTCCAATGCTTATAATTCATTAATTTATAAGAATCCCCAACTCCGCTCTAAAAGTCAATAAAAACAATCCTCGGGCCCACGTGCCCGGATTTCGAAAATGTTCGAAGATAAACTTTACCCATAACACCACAGACTCAAATATATAATTTATTCCAAATTCCATGTCCAATTTCGTAGTCAAAATCCAAGAATACCAATTTCTAGGTTTTTTACGCAAACCCCCCAATTTCTATTAGTTTTCATGCTTAAATCCATACATAATCCATGTATTTAGCTCACAAAGTGTGGGAATTACTTACCTTGACATAGATGATGAAACTCTCCACTTGAAACTCTCCAAAAATCGCCCAAGCCAAGAGAGAATGAAATAAAATGGGCCAAATCCCATATAAAAATCATTTCTGCCCAGCGCTTCCCCGCACCAGCGGAACAGTAGCCGCTTCTACGGCTCCGCACCTGCGGAAAATCCATCGCAGGTGCGGTTCTCTCCAAGCCAGGTGAATCCGCTTCTGCGAACCAAATCCCGCTCCTGTGCGACCGCTTCTGCGGTCCACCTCACGCTCCTGCGCTCCCGCACATGCGGAGATCTTCCACTTCTGTGACCCTGGCTATCCAGCTCGCTTTCCGCTTCTGCGGAACATTCGTCGCATCTGCGGGCTCGCAGATGTGGAAATATCCTTGCATCTACGGCCATCCCAGTTCAGACCAAATGTCGCTTCTGCGACCACAACGCCGCACCTGCGGGCTCGCACATGCGGACCTTTCCATGCAGGTGCGATCACACCAGATCCCAGCTGCCTCAGCATTTCCCCAAGCCTAAAACTCAATCTGTTTCAATCCGATTTGCACCTGGGGCCCCTGGGACCCCGATCAAACATACCAACACATCCTAAAACACGATATAGACTTAGTCTAAGCCTCAAACCACGTCAAACCATATCAAAATTACGAATCGACGATCGAAATCTTTCTTTAAACTTTCCAACTTTCAAATTCCGAAGAACGCGTCCGAGCCATACCAAAATATTCCGGAATGATGCCAAGTTATAAATCACAATACTAACCTATTTTAAGGATTGGAATCCCAAACGGACATTGATAATACCAAAATTCATTTCAAATCAAACTTAAGAACTTCTTAAACTTTCAAAATGCCAACCTTTGATAATAGGCGCCGAAATGCTCCCGGGTGGTCCGATACTCAACCCGAATATACGCCCATGTCCGAAATCATCATACAAACTTATTGGAACCTCAAATCTCTATTCTAAGGCCCCTTGCTCAAAAGTCAAACCTTAGTGAATCTTTCCAACTTAAAGCTTCCGAAATTAAAATTTTCATTCCAAATCAACTCCGAACTTCTCGAAATTCAACTCCGACGACACATACAAGTCATAAAATATGAAGTGAAGCTACCCAGGGTCTCAAACTGCCAAATGACGAGCTAGAGCTCAAAACGACCGGTCGGGTCGTTAGATAATATTTCTAAACGGAAGACCCTTGATAACACTGCTAAAAGTATTAGTATTGGAGTTCTCATGTTATACTAATCTTTTTTGAGTGTTAAATTAATAAATCTCTAAATGGTTTGAGGCTGACAAAATAAATTTTATTTGCAAAGTGTTAATCTTCATTACGACTTCTCAAAAAATATAGATATTTTTTTCCATCCATTAGAATTTTCACGTTTTATGGAGTAATCAATGATTAATTCAGTTTTTGTTTAGGAAGAGCCTAAATAACTCATTTTACTCCCAAAAAGATTGCTCAAATAGATGTGTCAAAATTATGGCCGTTCAAAATCGAATCGTAACCGATAACCGAATCGTAATATTGGCTTATCGGTATCGGGTTATCGGATTAATGGCTGGTGAATGAATTTGATCTTATAATTAACAATTTATCGGTTTGGGACGGATTACTTAATTTTCTTATCGGATAAACCGTCAAACCGTTAAGAATTATAATATTTATATTTCTATCCCTAGGTATATAAATTATCTATTCAACAAACAGCAACATTCTCTCAACAGTAACGACACCACACACCAACACTGCTCGTCTCTCTCTTGAAGCTATGGGGTACTTTTGCTCGCACAAACGTTATGATTGTAATTGTAGACTTCAAGTTTGGCAATCTTTTAATTCAAACTTTAGCTTGCTTATGGTAAAAGAAGAAGAAACTATAAGTTTGCTTAAAATTGTGATGGTAAATTTTAAGTGCTAGTGATCGGTAGAGTTTGGTGAAACTTACAAAGTTACAGTTGTTTCGTGAGTGGCAGTGCTATAACTTTTCCTTTCTTATTTTGATAAAATTATTTAATGTAGCAACGCGACCGATCGTTTTGAGTTTTAGCGCGTCGTTCGACGGTTTCAGGCCTTGAGTAACTTCACTTTATGTATTATAACTTGTACGTATTGTCGAAATTGAATTTCGGGACATTCGGAGTTATCTCGGAAGGAAAACTCTCTATCCGGAAGCTTTAAGTTTGAAGAGTTGATTAAGGTTTGGCTTTTGAGTAAACAATCTCGGAATCGGATTTTGAAGGTTCCAATAGGTTCGTATGACGATTTCGGACTTGGGCGTATGTTCGGGTTGAGTATTGGGTGATCCTGAAGTATTTCAGCGCTTATTGTAGAAAATTGACATTTGAAGGTTTTAGAATTTCTTAAGTTTGATTTGAAGTGAATTTTAGTGTTATCGATGTCCGTTTGGGGTTCAGAGCCTTGGAATAGGTTCGTATCGTGATTTGTGACTTGCACGTAAAGTTTGGCGACATTCCGGAATGTTTAAGTATAAGTCGGACGCGTTCGTCAAAGTTTGATTGTTTAAAAAAAGGTTTCGATCGTCAATTCGTAATTTTGATGTTGTTTGACGTGGTTTGAGGCTTCGACTAAGTTCGTATCTGTCACGACCCCAATTTCCCTTTGTAGGATATCGTGACGGCACCTAGTCTCTAAGACTAGGTAAGCCTAACAATTATGCGAAATAACTGAATATAAAGCTGAAACTCAACCTCAACATGTGAAATAAATAAGAAATGCGATTCAAAATAATTACAACTCCCAAAATCCGATAGAAATATTCACAAGCTCTAAAGAGAAAAATACTAAATATCTCTATACATCAGAGTCTAATGAGAAATGAGAAAAAAAGACATAATAAAGATAGAGGGGGACTCCGAGGTTTGCGCACACTGGTAGATGTACCTTGAAGTCTCCACGTACGGGCTAGCTCACGGGTATCTGGTCTGGTAAGCAGTACATGGATCTGCACAAAAAGATGTGCAGAAGTGTAGTATGAGTACACTATAACGGTACCCAGTAAGTTTCAAGCCTAACCTTAGTAGAGTAGTGACGAGGTTAGGTCAGGGCCCTACTGGAAATAATAGGAAGTAAGGCAGAAGATATAATAATATAATGAAATGACTAAGAAGTGAACAATGAGAATTTTACAGAAACTATAACACGTGAGGAAAAACAAGATTCTTACAAATTAAGAAACAACAACAACAACACAGCAAATAAAGGTAAACAACAGGGGAGCTCCCGAAGTACCGCCTCGTAGTCCCAAAAGTAAATATGCAACAGGGACGCTCCCGAGGTACCACCTCGTAGTCCCAAAAGTAAATACACAACAGGGGCGCTCTCGAGGTACCGCCTCATAGTCCCAAAAGTAAATATGCAACAGCGGCGCTCCCGAGGTACCGCCTCATAGTCCCAAAAGTAAATATGCAACACATAACCAATGGAATAGTGAAATTACATCAAGGAATCCTACAGTTAATGACTGAATATAAAATCAGGGAATCAGGTAATTCAACTAAGCATGTTGCACAAATTGCAAGTAAGAGTTAAGATACGTAGACATATGACATTAGACTAAACATGACGACTACACGTGCTAGAGTAACTCAATTAAAGAAATAAAAGGATCTATTTAGAAAAACCCGGATTTCGACATTTAGCCCGAGTACGCACTCGTCACCTCGCGTACACGGCCTTCACGTATTGCAATTTATCATAACAGTACCAAATCCTAAGGGGAATCCCCCCCCCCCCCCCCAAGGTTAGACGAGTCACTTACCTTAAAGCTCGCCCAATCAATCAATAAGAATGCCTTTCCCTCGACTTTCCAACTTTGATCGGTTCGAATCTAGCCAAAATAATTACATACTATAAATATAACTATAAGAAGCTAATTTAAGTAATAAATCTACGATTTTAGGAAAGAATTGAAAAATCGCTCCAAAAAGTCGACCCGAGCCCACATCTCGGAACCCGACCAAAATCACAAAAATCCGAACATCTAATCGATAGCGAGTCCAACCACATAAGAATTACTCAAATCCAACCTCATTTGGCCTTTCAAAACCCAAATATTCGGTCTAAGAACTTTCACCATTTTCCCCCCAAATTTCTCAACCCAAATCCTTAATTAAATGAAGAAATTAATTATAGATTAATAGAGATTAATCAAAAATGAGTCAAGAATCCTTACCCAAATATTTTCTCTGAAAATCCCTCAAATTTTCGCTTCAACCCGAGTTCTCTAGGTGCAAAAATGGAGAATGAAATCAAACCCTCGAACTTAGGCCTTTTCTGCCCAGTGAATTCGCACCAGCGAACCCACCGCCGCACCTGCGGCTCCGCACCAGCAGAATTTTCATCACAGGTGCGGACTTTACTTAAGTCCCTTGGGTCCTCTTTTGTGAGAATAGGGCCGCACCTGCGGCAAAACATGTCGCACTTGCGACCTAGTCGCTCCTGCGCATCTCCCTACCGCAGAAGCGAAGTCGTTTCTGCGAAAACTGTTCCGCACCTGCGATTCCTGCCTGGAATGCCCATAACCTCTTCTGCGCTCCATTTCTCGCACATGCGAGTCCGCACCTGCGTCCAATCCCTCATTATGTGCGATGACACCAGAACTGGGAGCTCCCGCATTTTCACAAGTGCAAAATTTGTTTTGGATTCAATCCGAATAGCACCCGGGGCTTCTGGGACCCCGTCCGAATATACCAACAAGTCTTAAAATATCATACAGACATAGTCGAACCTTTAAATCACATCAAACAACATTAAAAACATGAATTGCACATCGATTCAAGCCGAATGAACTTTAGAACTTCTAACTTCAACATTTGATGCCAAAACCTATCAAATAAAGTCCGATTGATCTTAAATTTTGCACATATGTTAAAATTGAAATTACGGACTTACTCCAACTTCCGGAATCGGAATCCGACCCCCATATCAAAAAGTTCACTCCCGGTCAAACTTTCCAAAATCATCCAATTTTCTAATATTCGCCAATTAACGCCGAAATGATCTACGGACCTCCAAATCAACATCCGGACACGTTCCTAAGTGCAAAATCACTCTACGGAGCTATTGCAGCCGTCGAAACTCCATTACCGAGTCTTCTTCATACAATTCAAACTACGGTAAAAATTTAGAACTTAAACTTCTATTTTAGGGACTATGTGTCCCATTTCACTACTAAATTAAAGGCCAAACCTCCGGGCAAGTCATGTAACCACAGAATAAAATAAAGGGAGCAATAAATAAGGGTTCAGGGCTAATACTCTCAAAATGACCGGCGGGTCATTACAGTATCATATTTTGGGATGTGTTGGTATGTTTGGATTGGGTCGGGGAGGCCTCGGGTGCGAATCAGATTAGAAACGGATCGAGTTTGGACTTGGAAGAATTGCTAAGGCAACTGAGATCTGGTGCAATCGCACCTACATGGAAAGGGTCGTAGGTGAGGGCTTGCAGAAGTGGCCAAAGGTGTCGTAGAAGCGGAGGGGTGTGAGGTTGGCTGGATTCGCAGGTGCGAGGAATCGACCGCACCTGCGAGCTCGTAGGTACGGACTATTAGTCGCAGAAGCGAAATAGGGGAAGAGGAGGTATTTCAGCAGAAGCGGAGGAACGGGCGCAAGTGCGGAAGCTTGCCCGCAGATGTGGAGGAGGGGAAGCCTTAAGGGAACCGTAGAAGCAGAATTTTGGCCGCACGTGCGAGACCGTAGATGCGATGAAGTAACCGCAGGTGCGATGATCGCTGGGCAGAGGGCCTTGATAAGTACGTGGGTTTGGCTCATTTTCATTTCATTTCTTCCATGGGAGCCGGCCTTGGAGTGATTTTGGAATGCCATTTTCATCGTCTATCGTGAGGTAAGTAATATTTGCAAGTTATGAGTTAAATATACGAATTTGGGCTTGTAAATACATGGAAATTGTGGGAATTTTGGAATTTTATGAGAAAATCTAGATATTGGTATTTCAGATTTTGACCATGATTTTGGAAGTGAAGTTAGGAATAAAATATGTATTTGAGTTCGTAATATTATGGGTAAAGTTTATCTTTAAAAATATTCAGAATCCGGGCATGTGGGCCCGATGGTTGACTTTATTGACTTTCGGGCTAAGTTGGAAATTATTATAAATTGATTGATTATAATCATTGGAGTATATTTTGATTTATTTGCACATTGTTTGACTAGTTTTAGATCGTTTGGCTTTGAGTCGATATGCTAGAGAGGCGTTGGAGTCGGCTATGGAACTTCAGAGCGAGGTAAGTCTCCTATCTAACCATGTTAGGGGAAATTTACCCCGTATGTGCTGTTCTTGTTGTATGCTATATGTTATGGGAGCTACGCACGTATGAGGTGATGAGTGTCCGTGCGTATGCTAGAGTTCCTAATTTTGTCCTGGTAGACTTAGGTTCACGCCATGCTTTAATTGTATTATTTGAGTTACCCTTGCCTGTATAGTTCCCTTATTTCATGCTGCGACCAAAGACTAGGCTTGTGTAGAGTGATAAACTCGCTATTGTAGAGATTTGACGATCTACTTGATTAACCGTGGAATAATTGTGTTTTCCCTTACGAAATTCTCTCGCGTTGTTTCATTGAAAAACTTCTTTACATTTCAAAACTCACACGTATCTTCGTGAGTGGGGTCAAGGACCCGTTAAAGCTTCATATTCTAATGGGTTTGGGCCGTTCGCCTCGACAGTATCATATTCTCATGGGAGCAGGCCGTTCGCATTGACAGTATAATAGATGCATTTATGGTTCGTGCCATTCGACCCTCGGCAGTGCACACATTATTATGGGATCAGGCCGTTCGCCTCAGTATTTTTATAAATACTCTTATGGGATCGGGCCGTTTGCCTCGGCAGCGTCATGCGTAATATTTGACAAGAAGCCCTCGTATCCGTGAGCTTTCCTGATTTGAGTTGTGACGATCTATCTGGTGGGGATCATTTTACATATATACTCCGGTTGAGGAGGTGACCAATAATTGAGAGCCTGTATTTACTATTCAGAGGAGGATCGTACTACATACCTATATCTGTTTACACTATTTATTTACTTTTACCATGCCTCATACTTGTTTACTCTTTATTGCACTTGATATATTGGACCATTAGTAAGTGTCGATGTCGACCCCTCGTCACTACTTCTCCGGGGTTAGGCTAGATACTTACTGGGTACGCATTGATTTACATAGTCATGCTACACTTCTGCACTTATTGTGCAGATATATATTTCTGGTGGTCTTTTGGGCGCAGAGGTGCGGCTATTGCGGGAACTTTATGGTGAGCTGCATTCCATGTTACGATCCACAGCATACAGAGTCTCCATCAGAGTTACTTACACTCTCCTGTCTAACTTGTATTCCAGACATATGTTATATTTTATTATATTTCTTAGTAGATGCTCATGCATTTGTGACACCGGGTTTTGGGGGCTCCTAGTGGATGTTCATTATTGTAGTCACGTAATTATTATCACTTTATCTTGAAATTTATACTTTGTACAGAAATTAGTAAAGAGGATCACGGGTTTGGCCGAGTACCAAATTTTTACTTTATTTATTTAATGGGATTTATGATTTTAAAAATATTAAAATGAGTAATTAAGTTGAAAACTAACCGTTGGCTTGCCTGACGGCGACGTTAGACGCTATCACGATCTATAGGGGATTTTGGGTCGCGACATGTTCTGTACTTTAGAGTCTTACTATTGTCGAGACAATTGTGTCTATTTTCACTGTTCAACCTTTCTCTTTCGTTAATTTGGAATATGTAATAAGTTTCCCCTTATCTCTATTGAGTTATAGTCCATGTACTTCATTTTTATTGTTTATTTTATTTAGCCGCTAAACCGTCCGATAATTGCTAATTCGATACCAATCCGTCCGATCTCTTATTGGTTGGCTAGCGGATTATTATATTTATAATCCGATAACCGATAAATCAAACCTTTAAGATAAATATCCGCCCCATCTGCCCGATAAGTAGCCCTAGTCAAAATAGTGATGTACAATGTAAGGCAGGTCCCAGATAGACACAATAGCCTTAAAACAATGTTGGACATGTGAGACGGTAAATTAATGTGGGCCCACCTGTTCATAAAGGGCATTTGGCATGGCATGACAACTATGTCTAATAATTGGCATAAAAAAGCCACCGTTTTAGAATTTGGCTTATGGTAGCCTAAAGTTATTCTCTCTCTTCTAATGGTTCAACCACCATCCTAAAAATAAGCCCCATCAAAAGTATGTTCCTTAAAAATAGCAAAAAATATTTAAAATCCTCTCTCTCTTCTCTAATAGTAGTATCCGAAAAAACACCCAAATATGTTTTAATTATTTTTCTAGTTTTTTATCTTTATATCCAATTATATACATAACATATTAATAATTATATTATTTGTATATCACAGTGTATAACATAATAATAATGTGTATATCAAAAAAAGTATATTAAAATTTTATTTTCCTTCTTTGTATAACACATTTCAGATTGAAAACTCAAGTTCAAGACGACTCCACATGTGTATTCCCTATTGTATCCCGTATATATCTCTATGTACATCAATGATATCTCATGTATATCATGTGTTTCTATGAATATCCATAAAAATTTGTATTATATATACAATATACAATGTGATATACACAGGCGTCCATAAAAAAATTATATTGTATACACGCTATACAAAGTGATATACATAGACGTCCTCTGTGTGTGATATACACTGATGTACACGATATACACATGTCGCGGTTAGATTTTTAGGTCTGATTTTTTACCTGAAACTAGTCTAAATCACTTCTAATCTTGCTCAAATTTTATATATAGATTCGATTAGGTATTTGCAATCAATTTTAATAACACCCACTCGTTCAATCCAACCAAAAAAAGGAAGAGAAGAAAAATAAAGTTGAAATATATTTTCTCTCTCTTAGTTTTTGCTTCTGATTTTCTTTGATGTGAGATCAACCTTACCTTTTAATCCCATTGATGTTTTTGCATAATTTGAAAGAATTTTAGCTAAACTATGAGAGAGAAAGAGAAGAGATAGAAGAAGAAATACAATGAGAGAAAAGGGGAGGGAAGCAGTGAACAAAAAGAGAAGTGAGCGGCTGGGGGGAGGGGGAGGAGGGGGGAGCAGACAGTTTGGGGCCAATTGTTTGAGAGAGAATATATAAGAGAGTAGTTTTTTAGAATTTGGCTATATAATGCCAATTGTTTGGGGCTATCTTTACCAAACCTAATATAATGCTAAAAAAATTACCAATTCCTGTTGTGTGTTGTTATAGGATGCCAATTTTTCGTTCATCATAAATTTCTCTCGCGTGCTCATGGTATATGCAACCAAGTGTGGTTGTTTTGTCCAGAAAAATAAATGTACACCTTTAAGGCAATCAAGTACAAATTATTTCAAAGAGATAATTCATGAACTACCGAAAACACCCTACACTTCTAAGTAGAATTAACTTTTAAGCCAGCTGTTGAAGCACACATGTTGACCCCAAGCTCCTCAAACTATGGCTTATATATAAGAGGAATTTACTTCATCTCAATTAAGGTTTTTCCTGTTTTTATTTGAAAAGGAAAATAAGTTCGATAGGAGAATGAAAATACTCTATCTGTTTCAAAGAAAATAATCCCTTTTTACGTTTGGAAGTAATATAATTCTAATTTTTTTTAATGATAAACTTTTTTCATCAAACAAATACTATATCATGATTAAAATCACAAATTTCAAAACTCTTATAGCCACACAACTTTCTTGACATATTAATTTAAGACTCTAAACTCTAAAAGTCTGGACAACTTTCTTAATTTTCGTGCGCAATCAAATAAGTTTATATAGATTGAAATGGAGAGATTAGGATTTAAGAACATTTTGTACAAGGAGAAGAAAAATGCTCCCGATTAATATTTTCGAGATGTCCCAACAATGTTTTTTTGGCCATATATTTTCCAAAACAAGAACTAAAATTTCTACCTTAATTAAAGATGAAAATTTGGAATTGACATATGAATAAAATTGAAACCATATTATTTGAGAGAAAAACAAAAGTAAAGAAAAAACTTAAAATATCACATGAGCCCGACTAAACGCTATCAAGTACTAAATGAGACACATAAATTTATTAAGCTAAATTTTCGGTAATAATTAATGGATTCTATTAATACAGTTGATCTAGAATTACATAGCTTTAATTTTAAATTCAACTTTTTATCTAATATCTAGAACTTTGAATACAATTAAAATGTTGTTATTTGTCGATAGTTTTGAAATTAGAATCGTACTTAATTTTTCTCTGAAGGCCACAAACAACTTATATCGTAAAGGAGTATCATCTTCAAAGGCTGGCCTGTTTATCAATATTTTGATAATAATGTCGTATATAGAAAAACCATGTTGGGCTAATGTGCTCTCAAACATGTGTGTATCTCCGGAATTTAACTTCTACCACCATAAAATGAAACACATTTAAATTTATCCAATAATATTTTTGATTTGCTTTTGTTTTGCATGACAATGAAATAAACACGTGGCTAAACAATCTCTATAATGTAAGACTATATTTGTTGCAATATATTTTCTGACAAGAAATATTATGTTGCACTTTCAAGAGAGATATCAATATCAGCAATATGAGTTTATTGTCACGATCCTAATTTCTCTCCGTAGGATGTCGTGACGGCACCTAGTCTCTAAGACTAGGTAAGCCTAATAATTACTGAATTAACAGAAGAATTTAACCATCAACTAATAAATATGAAATAGAAATCTTTATACATAACTTACAATCCCAAAACCGGTAGTACAAGTCATAAACTCTACTGAGTTTACTAGACAAATCCCTAAGTACAACTGTTCGGAATAGAAATTAAACGGTACAAGTACAATGTCAGAAGGTGACTCCAAGGCCTGCGAACACGACGGTAGGTTTACCTTGTGTGGTGACCCGATAGGTCATCTAGCGTTTTATCTCATAATTTTGTGTTTTGAAATCTCAAATAGATTCTTTTAGTCTTTTTCGATTTGCGTGTGCAGTCCGTATCTTTTTTTCGGAAGACTTTTATGTGAAAAATTAATTAAAATATGAATTCGTGTCCTAAAATTTATTTGAGTTGACTTCGGTCAACGTTTGGAGAAAATAAACCCGGATCCGTATTTTGATAGTCTCGATGGATCCATATCGTGAATTGGGACTTGGGCATATGCCCGAAATCAAATTCGGAGGTCCCTAGCTCGAGTTATCGCAATTTGTTAAAAATTTAAAGTTTAAAGGTTTAACGAATTTATAAATTTGATTTAAGTTTGACTTTATTTCTACCGGGTCAGAATTTTAGTTTCGGAGCTTGGTATAGGTTCATTACTGTATTTAAGACTTGTCTGCAAAATTTGGTACAAAACGGAGTTGAATTGACGTGATTTGGACGTCCGGTTGTTAAAATAAAAGTCTTAAGTTTTATTAAAAATTTCATTCTTTTTGGTGTCTGATTCATAGTTCTAGGTGTTATTATGGTGTTTTGATCGCGCGAGCGAGTTCGTATAATATTTTTGGACTTAGATGCATGTTTGGTTTGGAGCCTCAATGGCTCGGGTGAGTTTCGGATAGGTTACGGATGTATTTGAACTACGAAAATTCTGGTTTTTAGCTTCTGTTGGTTTTTGGTATTTCCTTCTTCGCGATTGCGAAGAAAGTCCCGCGATCGCGGAGGCTAGTTGGGACAGGGGTGGTTTTACTCAATGCGAACACAAGGTTTTGGACGTGAACGCGGAGTAGTGGGGGGGGGGGGGGACTGCCCTTTGCGAATGCGACCACACCAACGCGAACACATAGCTTTAGAGAGGCGGGGGCTGGGAGATGAGTTTACTCAACGCGAACGCGAAGGCGAGGCGGGCTAAGACTACGCAAACGTGTGGAGTAACTCGCGATCGCGTAAGCCAATCAGGCAGTGCCTTCGCGAATGCGTCAGGTGTCTCGCAATCGCGATGAACACCTGACGCCCAGTCGTTTAAATTGTAAAAGATGGGATTTCACCCATTTTTCATAATCTTTCCACTAGAGCTCGACCTAGAGGTGATTTGGAGGAGAAATTTCAACACCAATTCATATGTTAGTATTCTTTAACTCATTTCCTTCCATTTCTAACATCACCCATTAATTTCTAGCCTTAATCTTTATTTTTCCATGATAGAAAACTAGGTATTTGGGAAGAATTGGGGGGGGGGGGGGGGGGAGGGTTTGCAAACTCGGAGTTTAGACCTCAATTTGGGGTCGAATTTCAAAACTAATTACATAATTAGGCTTGGGGTGAATGGGTAAATAGATTTTGGTCAGAATCTCAGATTTTGACCAAGCCAGCCCGGAGTTGACTTTTTTGACTTTTTGGAAAAAGTGTAAAAATCCTAACTTTATGTATTGTAACGAATTCTCTTTGCATTATTTGACGTTATTGAGTCGATTACTGTTAGATACGATTGGTTTGAAAGCAGATTCTAGAGGAAAGGCCCCGGTAGAGCTTTGAGTTGACTGCAGAGTGAGAAAGTGTCGTGGTTAACCTTGACTTGAGGGATTAGGACTTGTTTGCCTATTTGCTGCGTGTTTAAATGTGTGTGTACAATGTATATGTGAGGTGACAAGTACTTATGAGTTATTGTTGGGTTAAAGCATGCGGATGAGACTTGTTTCCTTGTAATTTATTGCCTTCTTTAATTATGATATCTATGCTTAGCCTAGTTGATTACTTACTTGATCGTTCTTTCTGTATTTATGAACTAATTGTGATGGTTGAGTATTTTTGGAAGTTGAGATTTGGTATTTTCGAATCATTATTGATGTAAGGTTTATTCTTGCTTATTCTATCTCCTAAATTTTTATATTCATTACTATATGGTAAGGGAGAGTGTTAAAGCACGAAGGTGATGCCGTGCCGTTTATTGCATCATATATTGATTATGTAACGACCCGATCGGTCGTTTTGAGCATTTACATTTTTTTCAACTATTTTAAGTCTTGAATAACTTCCTACGAGGTATTATAACTTGTGTGAATTGTCGGTTTTGATTTTAAGGTATTTCGAAGTTAGCTTGGAAGAATGAATTTTCATGTTGGAAGCTTAAGTTGAAATAGTTGACCAGATATTGACTTATGTGTAAACGACCTCAGAATTTAATTCTAATGATTCCAATAGCTCTGTATGGTGATTTTGGACTTAGGTGCGTGTCCAAAAAATTATTTGGAGGTCCGTAGTGAAATTAGGCTAGAAATGCCAAAAGTTGAATTTTGGAAAGTTTGACCGGGTGGTTGACCTTTTGATATCGAGGTCGAAATCCGATTATGAAAATTTGAGTATCTCCGTTATGTCATTTGTATCTCCGCATTATGGTCGTACTTGTTGAGCTTGTGGGACGGTTATGTCATTTGAGTCATTTTCCATAGTTGAGTACATTTGAATTATTGCTTATTGGTGCACGAATTGCACGATTTGTGGCTTGAGGTTATATTGGTATGGCAAGTCAGTAGAGTGGATGTATTTGATGAGAGGAGGCCATTAGACCTAGAATGGGTGCTATCAGATTTGATTACGTTATGTATAGAGGAATAATATTGGAAGTCGACTTCAGATTTGGCCTTGGTTCTTATCGGACGAGAGAGAGCCCCATGACATATTGATATGATAAGTGGTTATGAGTTTCTGTGTGTTTCTTTCATCATTAATAGTGTAAGAAGGTTTTAGAATGAAGTTTGATTTGACATGAGGTTTACTACCGGTTTCGGCTTTGTTTTGAGCAGTTACTGTGATCGGGAATTATTGATACGAGTATGCGAGTTGTGTGGTATATCATGTGATTACATCTTGAGTTATGGTTATGGTTTGATACATCATGTTCAGACTCGTACAATATGTAGGTGCGAGATTCGGGTCTTGTAAGGAATTCTGGATGGTGGAAATTGGGTTCTAAGTCTTACAGACTATGGTTGAATTAAGGATCTTTAATTAGGTTGTGTCGTCAGGCGTATATAGACTAGGTGGATGTGGGATCACCCCTGGGTCTGTGTGTGGTAAGGTTACACAGTGATTTGACGGCTTAAGAACAATTCTTGGCACGTCCGAGGATGAACGTATGTTTAAGTGGGGGAGAATGTAACGACTCCGCCGGTCATTTTGAGCATTTGCATCCCGCTAGCTATTTGAAGTCTTGAGTAGCTCCGTATGATGTTTTGTGACTTGTGTGAATCGTTGGTTTTGGTTTATAGGTGATTCGGGAATTGGTTTGGAAGAATGATTCTCAACTAGAAAGCTTTAAGTTGGAAGTATTGACCAAGCTGACTTTTGCGTATTTGACCTCGGATCGGAGTTTTGATGGTTCCGTTAGGTCCGGACGGTGATTTTGGACTTGAGCATATGCCCGGATTTGCAGTTGAATATTTCTAGAAGGTTTCGACACTAATTGGCGAAAATTGAAAATTTGAAGGTTTGGAATGTTCATAAGTTTGACTAGGAGTTGACTTTGATGTTATAGGATTCAGATTGAGGTTTCGAGAATTGGAATAGCTTTGTCATGTCATTTGGGATTTGTGTGTGAAATTTGAGTTCATTCCGAATTGATTTGATATGGTTCGACACGAGTTTTGGAAGTTGAAAGTTCAAATGCTCATTAAGTTTGATTTGAGGTGTGATTCATGATTTTAATGTTGTTTGATGTGATTTGAGGTCTCGATTAAGATCAAATCGTGTTTTAGGACTTGTTGATATGTTTGGAAGGAGTCCCGGGGACGTCGGGTGTGTTTCTGCTGAGTTTTGGACAAGTCTGGGCATTTCAGCCCTTTGATGATGTTCTGGAGCGAGTGAAGTGTGGAGGACACATTTTTGGAGTGCTGACGCAAAGCTCATGTGCGGCCGCAGACAAAAATTTGTGGAGGCACTAGCCAAAGTGTAGACAACATTGAGGGCCGCAACAGGGAAATCTGCAGGTTCGTTGGTCGGATTTCGGGAGCTTATATCTTGCAATCTATGAAGAATTTGGCAATTATCTAAATACCAAAGTTGTAGTCCTTTGAGTCTAGTTTCTAGAAATTAAAACCGTTTGTCATTTGGACATTTCTACAGAAAGTTATGGTCAAATTACTGAATACTAGTAGTGCCGTTGCTGCTGAAGTGCTGCCGCACAATATGGATTGCGGCCGCAGAACTTGGATGTGCGGACCACACAAAAAATGTGCGGTCAACACTGTGAGAGATCAGATGTTGTAGTATATAAATTGGATTTTTGGACTTTTATTTTATTCTTCACCACTTTAGAGACTAGGGAACTCAAGTTTGAAGTGTTTCAACCTAGACCTTCATCTACAAGCTTGGGGTAAGTGATTCTAACATATATCTATGAGATTCACATGAATACATCACTATTTTTAACATCAAAACATGGGATTTAACAAGAGATATTGGGGTTTTGTCAAAACTTTTCAAAAGTGAATAATTGAGTTTTGAACATCGATTCGAAGTCGGATTTGAGTGAAATTAGTATGTTTGGACTTGTAATTGAATGGATTGTCAGCTTTTGTGAGTTTTATCGGGTTTCGAGGTGCGAGCTCGGGTTTGAATTTTTTGTAGACTTTGGGCTTTTGATTAAAGATTATACCTTTATCGATTGGGTTTGTCTCCTTAGGCATTATATGATGTATTTGAGTTGCTTTTGGCTAGTTGATGCGCGCATGATGGCATTTTTGGAGCATCGTTGGCTTGCTTGGTATTGGATTTGGCTTGTTTGAGGTATGTAACACTTCTAAACTTGGTGCTGAGGGTATGAACCCCTGAATATAAGTGATATGTGTTTGGTGTTGAGGTGACGCACATGGTAGGTGACGGGTGTGTGGGCGTGCACCGTGTGAATTATGACTCGATTGATTGTTTGGTACTATGTAGTGATCTAATCTTGTTTCTATTCATGAAATTTCTACATGCTAGAGTTATTGAGTTGGTAGAAACCATGTGTAGGCTATATGCTTATCCTGCTGAGACCCACTGAGGTCATTTCTGCTGTTGAGTTCTTTGCTTACATTGCCATTACATAATCAGTCATACTCATTCATTTGCATATCATATTTCCGTCTCTGTTGCCACTTATTGATACATCATATCATCATTTTTGTGCTGGTTTTCATGACATTGTGAGCCCGAGAGACTGGAGAGATTGATGACTAAGTTGAGGCCTGAGAGCAGGATTGTGATGGATATTGATGGGATCGAGCTGCACGTAACAACAAGTATTATTGATTCATGATGGGATCAGGTGTAACGACCCGGCCGGTCGTTTTGAGAGTATTAGTCCGAACCCTTATTTATTTCTCACTCTATTTTATTTTGTGGTTACGTAACTTTACAGGAAGGTTGGTTTTTGGTTTCAGAGTGAAATGTGATACGTAGTCCTTAAAATGGAAGTTTAAGTCCTAGGAATTGACCATAGGTTGATTTGTTCGAAGACTACTCCGGAATGGAGCTTCGACGGTTCCAATTGCTCCGTAGGGTAATTTTGGTCTTAGGAGCAGGTTTGGGTGTTGATTTGGAGGACCGTAGGTCATTTCGGCGTAATTGGCGAAAGTTGGAAAATGGGATGATTTTTGGAAAGTTTGACCGGGAGTGAACTTTTTGATATCGGGGTTGGATTCCGATTTGGAAAGTTGAAGTAAGTCCGTAATGTCAATTATGACTTGTGTGTAAAGTTTGAGGTCAATGAGACTTGATTTGATAAGTTTTGGTGTCAGATGTAGAAGTTTGAAGTTCTAAAGTTCATTAGACTTGAATTGAGGTGCAATTCATGTTTTTAGCATTGTTTGATGTGATTTAAAGGCTCGACTAAGTCCGTGTAATATTTTAGGACTTGTTGGTATACACGGATGGGGTCCTACGGGCCCCGAGTGTGATATAGACTTGAATACGGAACAAAATTGGACTTGGTGCATAGCTGAAGCATTGCTGTGTCTGGTGCAATCACACCTGCGTATTTTGGGCCTCAGGTGCGGCTTCACAGAAGCAGATTTGGGACTGCCTAGCTGAGACCGCAGATGCGGTCATGGGCCCCCAGAAGCGAGCTCGCAGAAGCTAAAAGTGGAGCGCAGAAGCGGCCTAGGACCAGTTGTGCAGTTCTTGTAGGTACGAGGTAATTTCCGTACCTGCGTGGTCGCAGATGCGGCGAGCTGGGCGCAGAAGCAGAATTTGGTCAGCGGGGAAGTTCCGCAGGTGCGATGAGATTCCCGCACATGCGAGGGCGCAGATGCAGATGAAGGATCGTAGAAGCAAAATAGGGGGCCTTGAGGCCTGTCTGCAGAAGCGGTATTGCTTCCGCAAATGCGGTTAAGTTGCCGCAAATGCGGTTTAACTGGGCAATGTTTAAAACCGAAGGGTTTCGTGATTTCTCTCATTATGGACTTTGCAAACTCGGTCTAAGGCGACTTTTGAGAGGACTTTCGAGGAATTTCTTGAGGTAAGCCACTTGTGAACATTTTTATTCAATAATCTTGTTTCTCCATTGAATTTCCCACCTAGTTTATGTGTATTTAAGGTGAAATTTGGGAGTTTGAGTCTAGGGATTTGGAGAGTTTAAATTGGGGATTTGAGTGGCAATTTTGTGTTGGATTTGAGTAATTTTGGTATGGGTGAACTCGATATTGAATGGGTGTTCGTATTTTGTGACTTTTACCTGATTCCGAGATGTTGGCCCGGGTCGACCTTTTGGGTTGATTTTCTAATTCCTTGCTGAAGTCGTAGTTTCATTATTTAAATTAGTTTCTTATGGTCATATTTATAGTGTGTAATTGCTTTGGCTAGATTCGAGCCGTTTGGAGTCGGAAAATCGAGCGAAAGGCATTCTATTTGACTGATTAAGTGAGATTTGAGGTAAGTGACTTGTCTAACCTTGTGTGGGGGAAACTCCCCTTAGGTTTTGGTACTATTGTGGTATTTACAATACGTGAAGGCCATGTATGGAAGGTGACGAGTGCGTACTCGGGTTAAATGTTAAAAATCCGATTCTTGCTGAGTAGTTTCCTTTTTAATTCCTTAACTGAGTTACTCTACCATGTGTAGTCATCATGTTTAGCCTAATGTCACATGTCTACGTGTCTTATATCTTACTAGCAATTTTGCAACATGCTTAGTTGGATTACTTGATTCCTTGATTTTGTATTCAATATTTAACTATAGGATTCCTTGCTATAATTTAATTGTCCCATTGGTTATCTGTTGCATATTTAATTTTAGGACTACGAGGCAGTACCTCGGGAGCACCCCTATTGTGTATTTACTTTTGGCACTACGGAGCGGTACCTCGGGAGCGCCCCTGTTGCATATTTACTTTTGGGACTATGAGGCAGTACCTCGGGAGCACCCTTGTTATGTATTTACTTTTGGGACTACGAGGCGGTACCTCGGGAGCGTCCCTGTTGCATATTTATTTTTAGGACTACGAGGTGGTACCTCAGGAGCGCCCCTGTTATGCATTTACGTTTGCGACTACGAGGCGCGGGAGCGCCCCTATTCTTTACCTCTATTTGTTGTGTTGTTATCTCATTGTTCACTTCCAAGTCATTTCATTATATTACTATGTCTTCTGCCTTATTTCCTATTATTTTTCCAGTAGGGCCCTGACCTGACCTCGTCACTACTCTACTGAGGTTAGGCTCGACACTTACTGGGTACCGTTGTGGTGTACTCTTACAACGCTTCTGCACATGTCTTTGTGTAGATCCAGGTGCATCTTACCAGCCCCGATATTAGTACGTTGTGTTGCCGCTTGGAGACTTGAAGGTACACCTGCCCCCGACCGTAGGCCTCAGAGTCCCCTTCTATTCCGTTCTTCTCTTATTCTTTATATTTTTATAAATAGTGATGTATAGGATGATTCGGTACTATACTTAAAGCTTGTGACTTATATCTCACCAGGTTTAGGGATTTTATGTATTGAGTTTTGGTAGATTCCTTTTATGAAATTGTTGGGATATTCAAGTTTTAATCTCTTATTTAATGTTTCTCCGTATTGTTTAGGCATACCTAGTTTTAGAGACTAGGTTCCGTCACGATATCCCATGGAGGAAAATTGGGGTTGTGACAAGTTGGTATCAGAGCACTAGGTTCATAGGTATTATGAGTCACAAGAAGGTTTAGTAGAGTCTCGCGGATCGGTACAGAGATGTATGTACTTATCTTCGGGAGGCTATGTAACTATTAGGAAGAGCTTCGCTTCTTTGATTCCTTATCGTGCGAGATTTTGACTTCGGATTCTAAATTTCTGTCTTTCTATTCTCTCACATTTGGTGAGGACACATACAGCTGGATCAGATGACCAGATACCCGCGCCCCTTGCTAGAGCCGCGATAGGTCAGGGTCGGGATAGTGGCCGAGGACGTCCACGTGGTGTAGCCAGAGCATCCGCACGAGCTGCTACAGAGGAGCCACCAGTAGCTCCAATTGGAGGGTAGTCACCTTAGATGCTTGTTACTGCACCCACTCTCCAGGAGACTCTCGCCCAGTTTCTGAGCATGTTCAGTACCTTGGCTTAGGCAGGTGATGTGTCATACAAATGTGGCAATTTTGACACTAATTACATAGACATTAGGTAATATTTTATAGCATTATAAGTCATTTCTTATGTAGTTTGGTGTTTTTCAGGAGACCATACTTGAAGAACCAAGATCATAAAAGAAGATGTCAAAAATCTATAAAAGGCAGAAATGCGGCTTGTCAGCGGCCGCAAAAGTGATGTACGGACCGCAGACTCATCGCATAATGAAGCAGAAAGATCCAGTTGTTGATAGCCAAGTCTGCGATCCATTATGCGGTTGCATAACGTTTGTGCGGACCGCATAGTGATCGCATAATGTTAAGAGAATTCCAGTGAAGATGATTATGCGATGTGTTATGCGGCCTCAAAAGTGATATGCGGACCACATAACCGAAATACGAAGGAAACAACTAGAAGATTGTTCGATCAATTCTGCGGTGGAACTGAAGATCTGCGGACTGTGAAAGCCTTCTGCAGTACATTCTGCGATCGCAGACTCTATCTGCAGGGTTATTTTTGTCAGTTCTTGACCACGACTTTTAGACCATTATAAATCGAATGATTAGGGTTTTTGTGCTGTATATGGTCTGACAGAAAGAGGCTACACTTAGAGCATTGAATGCACCATTATTTTGGAAGCTTGTGAAAGAAAATCCAAGACTTTGTCTATATTTATAAGCTTCATGACTTTATTTATTATATTATTTTTGTATTCTAGTATGAGTAGCTAATTTTAAATACTAAGATTGTGAATCCTATGTAGGTGTAATGTTAATGGGTGTTCATTATTGAATATATATATATAATAGTTGGTCGATTTCTATTCATTTCTCATACTTCATTTGTAGTTGATGGTTGCAAATATTGACTAGTGCTAATTCACTCTATCTTTACTTGGGAAAGTGGGTTAGAGTTGGTAGAATTGAATAACAAGAACTCAAGGCTTTAAACCTTGTTTAATAGAATCTCTTAGGGATAAGTGGGATCTACTTGGCATAAATTGGTTGTTCTTAATTGTTACTTCTTTTATAGTTTTGAAAATCATAAAGAGGAAATACTATCTAATTATTGGAAAATATTGGGTAGTAATTTAGGAATTGGTTGCATACCAATGGATCTTCCATTAGAAATATATAATATGAACACCGTTAGCATTACATTCCATTGATGGAGATACAACCTTGGTTTCTAAATCAATTTAATCAAATCATCTCAACAAAATAGCTTTTCTTGATAATTCACAATTACAAAACTCGGTTTAAACTAACGGAGTAGATTTACGGCTTAAGTCAAGTTTCACACTATTTAAATAACCTTTTCACTCCTACGCCCAGTGGGATTCGACACCAACCTAGTTGGGTTATTATATTTGACACCGAACCCCTTATACCAATTATATAGGTGTAATTTGAGCATATCAAATTTTGGCTTCATTGCCGGGGAATACGGTTTTGAAAATTACTAACTAGTATGTGCTTTACTTGACGTCATCTTCTATTCCACCACAATTTGCTTGTTTTGCTTGGTGTCATTAGGTAAACATGGGCGAACCGGACGAAGAGAATGTGTTTGCGGATATAGATGAGTATATTGAGGATACAAATGCCATTGTCCCTCCAAGAGTTGACGCTGCCACCTTCAAAGTGGAACATAGTCTAATCCTAATGCTAAAAGCTGAGGGGTTCTTCCAAAATTCCACCGACGATGGTCCAACACAACATCTCAGAAATATTTTGGGTGTGTGTGTAATACACAAGCAGAATCATGTCTCGTGATGATGCCCTAAGGTTGAGGGTATTCAAGTACTCTCTAACTGGATAGGCAAGACAATGGATCCAAAATCTACCTCATAATTCCATCCACACTTGGACTGAACTTGTATTAGCTTTCCTATCAAAATGGTTTCCACAAAGCAAGAAGTCCGAGCTCCAGGATAAAATTTTCTTCTTCAAGTAATTACCAGGAGAGCATCTACATAAGGCATAGGATAGATTCAAGCTATATTTGGTGAGGTCGCCGAATCATGGCTTTCCGGATAATATTCTAGTGGAGAAGTTTTACATGGGCTTGGATCCTATGAATCAATCCATAGCCAAAAATGCAGCGGATGTGTCCTTTATGGATAAAACATTTGCAAGGGTCACACAAATCCTTGACAAGATGGCAGAACATAACCCAACTTGGCACTCAGAAGATACCACGAGTGGAATTGCATATAGTAGTACCTCCTTGACCAATATGATTAAGGAGAACCAAGAAAGAGATAAAATAATTGCCGGGCTTTCCACCAATATCAACGTGTTGACGAAAATGTTCACTGAAAGCCAAACAAAAAAGGTGAATGTTGTGGAAGATATGCAACCCATGTTGAATGAGGAATACTAAGAAGCAAATTATGTCAACAATTCTCAAGGAGGATATCAAAGACAATCCTACCAAGGTTCAACACAACAACACCAATGGAGGTCTAACCCGCAAGGGCAAGGCAACCAACAGTGGCGAAATGACCAAGGTAGTTCAAATCAAGGAAATTGGAGTAAAAACAACAATAATTTTTCAAATCGGAGTTCAAACCCCTATGTTCCACCAAAGGGGCAATATTCTAACTCTCCACATTGGAAAGAAAGCTCTTCAAGTGAGTCCAAGTTGGAAAACATGTTTGAAAGAGTATTGCAAAATTAAGAGAGATCCGACACTTCAATGAATAATATGACCGAGCTTGTGGATTCTCACACCACATCTATTCAAAAGTTGGAGATGCAAATGAGGGATCTTTCAAGAGATCAAAATCCGAAGCAAAAAGGCCCGCTCCCAAGTGATACAATTGCAAACCCAAAATGTAGTGGGAGTGGGCCAACTTCTCATTGTATGGCAATCACAACTCGAAGTGGGAAACATGAACAAGTGGTCAAAGTGAAAAATTCTGAACAAGAAGTTGAGGCACAAGTTGAGGTGTCAATTGTTGTTAAGTTGAAAGATTCCCGAAGAAGGTGAGAACTCAAGAAGTGAACCAGGAAGAGGTGAAGGAAAAGGTAATAGAGGCACCAAAAACTCTAGCACCAATTCTTAGACCTCATCCACCTTTCCCTCAAAGACTTGGTAGAAAGGTTGATGATAGCAAACTCGAGAAATTCTATGACATCCTAAAGCAATTATCAGTGAAAATTCCATTTGTGGAAGCATTTCAAGAGATGACAGGTTTTGCTAAGTACTTGAAGGACTTGATCACTAAAAAGAAAACCACCAAGAATGGAGTGGTGATTGTGACTCACCAGGTTAGTTCCATCATTGCAACAACTGCCTTCCAAAAGAAAGAGGACCCGAGAGCCTTCACCATTCCATGCACTATTGGATTGCGCAATTTTGCACGAGCCCTATGTGATAATGGGGCTAGCATCAACTTAATGCCCCTTGCTATTTACAAGAAAGCGGGATTAGGTATGCCTAGGCCTACAAGTATGAGGTTGCAAATGGCCGACCGTTCAATAAAGCGATTGGTGGGAATAGTTGATGATGTACTTGTGAAAGTGGGCAAGTTTCTCCTCCTTACCGACTTTGTTATTATCGATTGTGCTGTTGATAAAGAAATCCCTATCATCTTGGGTAGACCATTCGTTGCTACCGGGAGGGCACTCATGGACTTGGAACAAAATGAGATCAAGTTCTGAGTTATTGACGAATAAGTTACCTTTTAAGCGAGTAAGGGTATGAAATTGCCACATGCATACGAAAGTATCTCAGTCATTGATGTTATTGATGAGGTAGAGGATGCAGTCAAGGTGAAGATGGAGGAGGACCACCTTGGTGAGGCATTGGCAGCTATTTTGGTGAATTTTGATGGTAAGTACATGGAAGGATATATGGAATCGGTGAACACATTGGAAGGGCTTGGGTCCTACACGTATACACCAAAGAAGCTTTTTCTTGACTTAGAGAATAGAGCCATGTCGCCCGCTAAGCCTTCAATTATCGAGCCTCCACAACTTGAGCTAAAACCACTCCAGCCGCACTTAATGTATAAATTTCTTGGCTCTAATGAAACTCTACCAGTAATTGTTTCATCTTTATTGAGTGATGTGCTAGTTGAACACTTATTGGATACCTTGAGGGAGCACAAACAAGCCATTGGTTGGACTATAGCAGATATCCGGGTGATTCCTACTGGAATTTGTGAGTACAATATACAATTGGAGCAAGAGATCAAACCTAGTGTGGAATATCAAAGAAGGTTAAATCCTTCCATGCAAGAGGTGGTGAAGAAAGAAATAATAAAATGGTTGGATGCCAGGGTTGTTTACCCCATTGACGATAGTCCTTGGGTGAGTTCGGAGCAATGTGTGCCAAAGAAATGAGGCATGACTGTGATGCATAATGACAAAAATAAACTTATCCCAACGAGGACGGTGACCGGGTGGAGAGTTTGCATGGACTACCGGAAGCTCAATAATTCTACTAGCAAAGGCCATTTCCCTATGACTTTTATTGATCAAATGCTTGATTGGCTAGCGGGAAGGTCATTTTATTGCTTTTTGGATGGTTATTCTTGCTATAACCAAATCAACATTACCTTAGAGGACCAAGAGAAGACGACATTCAAATGCCCGTATGGAACCATCGCTTTTAGACGAATGCCATTTGGGCTATGAAATGCCCCAACTACATTTCAACAGTACATGATGTCAATTTTCTCAGACATGGTGGAGGATTTCCTAGAATTATTGATAGATGACTTCTCTGTAGTTGGTGATTCCTTTGAACATTGTCTTGAAAACCTTAGGCAAGTGCTCAAAAGATGTGAGGAAATAAACCTTGTGCTCAATTGGGAAAAATATCACTTCATGGTAGATGAGGGTATTGTTTTTGGTCACAAAATCTCCAATCAAGGCATAGAAGTTGACCGGGCAAATATTGAGATCATTTCCAAGCTTCCTCCTCCCACTTCGGTAAAAGGTATTCAGAGTTTTTTTTGGGGTATGTGGGTTTTTATAGGGGATTTATTAAACATTTCTCAAAAATTGCAAGTCCCATGTACAAGCTCCTTGAAAAATATGCTAAGTTCGAGTTCGATGAGAAGTGCCCAATAACTTTTGAGGAATTGAAAGCAAGGCTCACTACGACACCTTTTATTGTCACACCCGATTGCTCTCTTCCATTTGAACTAATGTGTGACGCCAGTGGTGTGGCTATTGGAGCGGTGCTTGGTCAACGGAATAACAAGATTCTTCATCATGTCTACTACGCAAGCAAGACACTCAATGATGCACAACTGAATTATACTGTAACTGAGCAAGAATTGCTTGCTATTGTCTATGCTTTTGAAAATTTCCGGGCCTACTTGTTGGGATCCAAAGTGATAGTCTACACCGATCATGCTGCACTCCGCTACCTTATGGCGAAGAATGATGCTAAACCAAGATTGATTAGGTGGGTACTTTTATTACAAGAGTTTGACTTTGAGGTCAAAGATCGGAAAGGAATAGAGAATCAGGTTGCAAATCACTTATCTAGGCTTGAAGAGGCAGGAAGACCAAAATAAGATCTTGAAATTAATGATGCGACTTCCCAGATGAACACGTATTAGCAATATCTAGCGCCTCCACTCCTTGGTATGCCGGCATCGCTAACTTCTTGGTTAGTGACCTTGACCCCGACGGATTGGAAACTTATCAAAAGAAAACATTCTTGCGGGAATGTAGGCAATACTATTGGGAGGAGACCTTTTTGTTCCAGATTTGTGCCGACAACATCATTCGGCGTTGTGTTTCGAAAAATGAGATAATTCAAATTCTCAAAGCGTGTCATGACTCCCCAGTTGGAGGTCACCACGGTGGAAATCGTACTGCGACAAAAGTGTTGGAATGTGGCTATTATTGGCCATCGATCTACCAAGATGCAAACCAAATGGTTAGGGCATGTGATCAATGTCAAAGACAAGGATCAATTTCTAGAATGCATGAGATACCTGTGAACTTTGTGATGTAGGTCGATATCTTTGATGTGTGGGGGATAGATTTCATGGGGCCCTTCATAAGTTCTTATGGCATGACATATGTCTTGGTGTCAGTAGATTATGTCTCTAACTGGGTTGAGGCAATTGCATTGCCGAACAACGAGGCAAGAAGTGTAATCGCCTTCTTGAAGAAGAACATATTTACTCGGTTTGGAACCCCAAGGGCCATCCTTAGTGATGGTGGTTCTCATTTTTGCAACAAAGCTTTTTTCGGATTGCTCGAAAAATATGGAGTTAAGCACAAGGTGGACACCCCTTATCATCCTCAGTCAAGTGGTCAAGTTGAAGTCTCTAACCGGGAGATCAAAAGCATACTAGCAAAAACTGTTAATGCAAACAGGACCGACTGGTCAAAGAAGCTAGACGATGCATTGTGGGCCTATCGAACGGCATTTAAGACACCCATTGGCACTTCACCTTACCAGTTAGTTTTTGGTAAGGCTTGTCACTTCCCTGTGGAACTTGAACTCAAAGCCATGTGGGCATTGAAAAAGTTAAACCTTGACTGGACTGAAGCTGCTGATCTAAGGATGACATAACTCAATGAGATGGAAGAGTTCCGTTTCCATGCCTACGAGAATGGAGCCATGTAAAAAGAAAGAATCAATTTTGTTCATGACAAGAAGATTTCGAAGCGGGAATTCAAATCCGGTGACTTGGTCTTACTCTTCAACTCAAGATTGAAGTTCTTTCCGGGAAAACTCAAATCCAAATGGTCAGGCCCGTTCAAAATTGTGAGTGTGTCTTCCTATGGTTCTATTGAATTAAAATCCAAGGATGGGACTCAAACTTTCTAAGTAAATGGCCAAAGGGTCAAGCACTACCTCAGAACCAATGGAGAAAGGCAACTGATAGAATAATTCACACTCAAGGATAGTCCTGTTCCCATCCCCACAAATGATTAGCCAAAATTAGGGCAACATCGTCATGCCGCGACGTTAAATCAAGCGCTTTTTGGGAGGCAACCCAAAAGTTAGTAACATCAATTTTTTTAGATTTTAATTTTGGTAGGTTTATTTGTGAGTGTTGGAAAGTTTGACGTGTGTATTAGAATGTAGATTACCCAAAATACAAGGAGATATGATGCAAAGCCAGAGGGAAAATTAAGGAAAGCAAGCTGAGCTTCAGCTTTTGTTCTGCGGCAACTTATGCGACTACATAACGATCGCAGAATTAGGCTGAATACCAGTCACATTGGACTTCAAAAAAAGCAGAGGACATTCAACATCTGCGGCCCGGACAAACATTATGCGATCACAGAATGGGTCCCACATGTCATGCACACAACCCAGTATTAACCCATCGCAAAATACATATGCGGCCACATATTATGTTATGCGATGGCTAATTAGCCGCAAACCCTCAGGTAATAAAAACGACTCTTTATCTTTTTTCCTGCCATCTCTCTTCTCTAACCTCACGCAGATAGACACAAAGAATAACACAAAAGATATCACATTGAGCAAAATAGCAAGAAATTGAACAGAAACGGCTCACCTTTGTCGCGAATTTACACCAACTTAGCTTGCTAAATCATCTAACATCTGGTATGTATATTTCCAACGTTTCTCCTACTCAGTTTAAGTAAAAATTATTATGTGCTTTCACTCACCTCATTCTCCCACCTCATCTATGATACCCGTCTCTATTTCCCCAATTTCTTTTATCTTCTATACTAGGAATCAACTTTGGGGGAACTTATTTACTGTGGGTAAATTAAGATTTTAGGGTTTAATGTTAGGGTTACTGATTTGAGGGCTGGGGGTTAGTAACTTATGTTTAGCTAAGCATGAAATCGACCTCAGGATTGAAAGTATATTGGTCTATTAAGAGTTGTGATTTAGCTATTTAGTTTTGCATATAATATAACATGTGAGGGAAAGTTCATGGAGAAGACGAAGTCTGCAGATGCGGAACTTATTTGCGGTCCGCATAGTGGTCGCAAAGTTAGGTAGAATCAACTCAAGTTCAAGATACAAAATGCGACCGATCTGCGGTCGCACACTTGTTCTGTGATCACTTGTACGAACCACATAAGTGTTTTTTGCTACATATCAGTCTTGTTCTGCGTTATGGTTCGCGGTCCGCAGAGTTGATTTGCGATCGCATACCGGCTCGCAGAACATTTTGTGTCTCTCATTTCTATGCCAGATGTTACACATGCCCTACCTTGTAATAACTCTTCGATTAATTGGCAGGAATGACACCAAAGAAATTCTTAGCATCGCGAACACCCACCACTCGAGGAAAGAGAGGGGCTGTAGCTATAAGCCCACAATCACAACAATCCCAACGCAAACGTCCGGGCATATCCAAAAATTCATCTGAGCCTACCTCCCAGTCTGAAGAGAAGGAGGCACAGCTTGACCTTTTACCACTAGTTGACCTCCAGGCCGAAGCACGCAGAAAGAGTGGTGAGGATCTCATTTTTAGGATTCCCGGCTCTTGGACTCTTTGCAGAGATGGTCTGGCAAAGAGAAAGATCCTCGAAGAAATGCAGTTGAGTTTGAGTGGTCTTAAAGAATACTATCCTATGTGATAGAAAACATCAAAAATAGGGGATGGGATTCTTCAGTAAAGTTCCGGGAGAGTACAACGAGATGCTTGTTAGGGAATTTATGTTGCGTATGCTACATCCAGGAATTTAGAACGAAAGAGAAACTGTCGATACTTGAAATCTATCTTAGTCCAAGGAGTTGAAATATTCTGTTATTCTCCATCCATCAATGATGTGTATTTCAAAGAGTGGGAGCCAGCATGGCAGAATATGAGGCAAAAATTGCAAATAAGGAATCTGAGTGTGCGTGGGTAGCCTCTGTCATAGCCAAAGGAACTCCGCCCTGGATTGCACTGCGCCCGAAAATTCACAAGAGGAATTTCACCCAAGAGGGCCGGTATTGGCTAAGTTTTGTCTGCTCTCATATATTGCCTACGAGAAATTAGACCGACATCACTATCAAGAAGGCGATCTTTATTGCTTGCATCATGTAGGGTATCAAGATTAATGTGGGAGAGCTTATACTTCCTGAGATTGGGATCAGGGCGAACCTGAAAGAAACCTCGCTCCCTTTTCCATGCTTAATCTATGCTTTGTGTCAAGACGCGGCGGTTCCTCCGTTCCCTAAACATGACCGCAAAGAAAAAGTTGTTCAGGACATTGACATCACTCGACTCAATGATGCTGTGGATAAAGTGGCTGAAGATCCACCAGAGCAGTCACTCACTCTCCCTCCGGCATCTTCCGTCTCAGCAACACTTGCTGCCTTATCAGTGCTAGACATTTCTTCGGCACCTGCCACCTCCAGTTCCATTCCCAGACCAGCCATTTCAACACCAACTGCATCACTGCCTGCACTCTCCATGCTTGGTCTACTAGCACAAAATGCAAATGCCAAAGTAGATAAATTGACAAAAGAACTTTTATCGCTCATCCAGCAAACATTGGCCCCACTCCAAACCCCAATAATTAATCTTCAAAAGCAACATCTATCATATGAAGATCGACTCAAGAACTTTGAAGCATGCCTCGAGAAGGTTGAATGGGGAGGAGTTGGGGACATGCCTCATCTTAAAGAGGATGTAGCTGAGCTCAAGACGGAGCTTCATAAGATGCAGACACTGGAGTTTGATTTGACCACACTTCTTCCGGTAGAAGGGGAGCATGGCATCGACACCTCTCATATACCAAGTCTTGATCTAGATTTCATAAACTTCCCATCAGTTGAGGAGGCGCATGGTACTGACATCTCACAAACTCCGGGTTTCATTGCTCAAAACAATGATCATTCAGAAGAGGAATATGGAGACTCTCGTGAGGAAATTGATGAGGAGCAGATATTTAAAGAGGGTGATGATCAGAGGGATAACATAGGCAAACAGGTTGCTACTGTTGCAGAGGAACATGGTGGAGATGAGGATGATGTGCAGAGAACTGTCGCACATTCACTTGCAGATATGGCTGCAAGAGCTACTACCACGACCACACAGCTTTCATCGGGTGATGCCAGCAGCTCACAGGTTCAGGTTCTGGCTCTGCAATAGGCGGAGCTTCCTACTTTGGTCTCAGACATCGTAGCCCAGTCAGATAATCCACCCACTACCTCCACAGTTTCATCTCTAGGCCCCACGGCCGCCTAAGATATTCCAAGCGCCTAGTGCGCCCCAGGATGCTCCTAAACTTTGTTCTTATTTTGTTTTCAATGCATTGGGGACACTGCATGTTCTTAAGTTGGGGGTGGGGTATTCGACAGACTTTTGCAACTTGTATATACATTCTTAGTCCCACTAGTGTAGATTTGTATATAGTAATAAATTCCCCTTGGTTTTTCTTTGCCGGGTTCTTTTTCAAGGGTGTAATAGTAGAACCATGGTCGTAGCATAAAATGTTTTGACTTATTTGGTGCTTTTGCTCTAGATTCAAGCATATAATAAGTATTTGTGGAATAAATTGCACCCATCAAATTTTGTGAATAAACAGTTAGTAATTTTTGTGAAATCGAGGCTCGCTCTTTGACTTTGTGCTTACTTAGAATCTCAAATATCATTTGATGAAGCATTGAATTGCCTTGTACTCACTTGAAGGCTAAAATTATACCGATTCGAGCAATTGGTTGGCATAAATTGGTTGTTCTTAATTGTTACTTCTTTTATAGTTTTGAAAATCATAAAGAGGAAATACTATCTAATTATTGGAAAATATTGGGTAGTAATTTAGGAATTGGTTGCATACCAATGGATCTTCCATTAGAAATATATAATATGAACACCGTTAGCATTACATTCCATTGATGGAGATACAACCTTGGTTTCTAAATCAATTTAATCAAATCATCTCAACAAAATAGCTTTTCTTGATAATTCACAATTACAAAACTCGATTTAAACTAACGGAGTAGATTTACGGCTTAAGTCAAGTTTCGCACTATTTAAATAACCTTTTCACTCCTACGCCCAGTGGGATTCGACACCAACCTAGTTGGGTTATTATATTTGACACCGAACCCCTTATACCAATTATATAGGTGTAATTTGAGCATATCAAATTTTGGCTTCATTGTCGGGGAATACGGTTTTGAAAATTACTAACTAGTATGTGCTTTACTTGACGTCATCTTCTATTCCACCACAATTTGCTTGTTTTGCTTGGTGTCATTAGGTAAACATGGGCGAGCCGGACGAAGAGAATGTGTTTGCAGATATAGATGAGTATATTGAGGATACAAATGCCATTGTCCCTCCAAGAGTTGACGCTGCCACCTTCAAAGTGGAACATAGTCTAATCCTAATGCTAAAAGCTGAGGGGTTCTTCTGAAATTCCACCGACGATGGTCCAACACAACATCTCAGAAATATTTTGGGTGTGTGTGTAATACACAAGCAGAATCATGTCTCGTGATGATGCCCTAAGGTTGAGGGTATTCAAGTACTCTCTAACTAGATAGGCAAGACAGTGGATCCAAAATCTACCTCATAATTCCATCCACACTTGGACTGAACTTGTCTGAGCTTTCCTATCAAAATGGTTTCCACAAAGCAAGAAGTCCGAGCTCCTGGATAAAATTTTCTTCTTCAAGTAATTACCAGGAGAGCATCTACATAAGGCATGGGATAGATTCAAGCTATATTTGGTGAGGTCGCCGAATCATGGCTTTCCGGATAATATTCTAGTGGAGAAGTTTTACATGGGCTTGGATCCTATGAATCAATCCATAGCCAAAAATGCAGCGGATGTGTCCTTTATGGATAAAACATTTGCAAGGGTCACACAAATCCTTGACTAGATGGCAGAACATAACCCAACTTGGCACTCGGAAGATACCACGAGTGGAATTGCATATGGTACTACCTCCTTGACCAATATGATTAAGGAGAACCAAGAAAGAGATAAAATAATTGCCGGGCTTGCCACCAATATCAACGTGTTGACGAAAATGTTCACTGAAAGCCAAACAAAAAAGGTGAATGTTGTGGAAGATATGCAACCCATGTTGAATGAGGAATACTAAGAAGCAAATTATGTCAACAATTCTCAAGGAGGATATCAAAGACAATCCTACCAAGGTTCAACACAACAACACCAATGGAGGTCTAACCCGCAAGGGCAAGGCAACCAACAGTGGCGAAACGACCAAGGTAGTTCAAATCAAGGAAATTGGAGTAAAAACAACAATAATTTTTCAAATCGGAGTTCAAACCCCTATGTTCCACCAAAGGGGCAATATTCTAACTCTCCACATTGGAAAGAAAGCTCTTCAAATGAGTCCAAGTTGGAAAACATGCTTGAAAGAGTATTGCAAAATCAAGAGAGTCATGACACGCTTCTAAATATTGAGAAGTTGACCGGGCAAATATTGAGATCATTTCCAAGCTTCCTCCTCCCACTTCGGTAAAAGGTATTCAGAGTTTTTTTTGGGGTATGTGGGTTTTTATAGGGGATTTATTAAACATTTCTCAAAAATTGCAAGTCCCATGTACAAGCTCCTTGAAAAATATGCTAAGTTCGAGTTCGATGAGAAGTGCCCAATAACTTTTGAGGAATTGAAAGCAAGGCTCACTACGACACCTTTTATTGTCACACCCGATTGCTCTCTTCCATTTGAATTAATGTGTGACGCCAGTGGTGTGGCTATTGGAGCGGTGCTTGGTCAACGGAATAACAAGATTCTTCATCATGTCTACTACGCAAGCAAGACACTCAATGATGCACAACTGAATTACACTGTAACTGAGCAAGAATTGCTTGCTATTGTCTATGCTTTTGAAAATTTCCGGGCCTACTTGTTGGGATCCAAAATGATAGTCTACACCGATCATGCTACACTCCGCTACCTTATGGCGAAGAATGATGCTAAACCAAGATTGATTAGGTGGGTACTTTTATTACAAGAGTTTGACTTTGAGGTCAAAGATCGGAAAGGAATAGAGAGTCAGGTTGCAAATCACTTATCTAGGCTTGAAGAGGCAGGAAGACCAAAATAAGATCTTGAAATTAATGATGCGACTTCCAGATGAACACGTATTAGCAATATCTAGCGCCTCCACTCCTTGGTATGCCGGCATCGCTAACTTCTTGGTTAGTGACCTTGACCCCGACGGATTGGAAACTTATCAAAAGAAAACATTCTTGCGGGAATGTAGGCAATACTATTGGGAGGAGACCTTTTTGTTCCAGATTTGTGCCGACAACATCATTCGGCGTTGTGTTTCGAAAGATGAGATAACTCAAATTCTCAAAGCGTGTCATGACTCCCCAGTTGGAGGTCACCACGGTGGAAATCGTACTGTGACAAAAGTGTTGGAATGTGGCTATTATTGCAAAATCTCAGGCCGGGGAAGGAGCACAGACTCCCGCCGCCCGTACCCCAAAGCAGCGGGTCTAGGTCGACCAGGTTCTTGAGGTCATACCGATGCAGCCGGTAGCTCCAGTTCAGCCCGAGGCTAGGGCAGTAGTTTCTCAGGGGGAGCAGCTCAGGCTCGAGAGGTATAAGAAGTACCACCCTCCTACTTTCAGTGGCTCGGCATCAGAGGATGCCCAGGGTTTTCTTGAGGAGTGCTATCGTATACTCCATACTATGGGTGTTGCGGAGTCTAGTGGGGTTTCTTTCACTATGTTCCAGCTTAGAGGAGCGGTCTATCAGTGGTGGCGAGCATATATTCTTGAGGGAGTATGTCCTACAGAGTCTCAGAGATGCATGGCGCGCAGAGTTTGAGCAGTTGCGCTAGGGTTCTATGACCGTGTCAGAGTATGCAGTCCAATTTAGTTATTTATCTAGGTATGCACCAGTCTTGGTTGCTACTTTTCGAGAGAGGGTTCGTCAATTTATTGAGGGGCTCAACCTCAGTATCAGATTTAGCATGGCCTGAGAGTTGGAGATGGACATCACATACCAGCAGGTGGTGGGGATCGTTAGGAGATTGAAGGGTATGTTGACTCGGGAGAGAGAGGAGAGGGAGGCCAAGAGGTATCGAGAGTCTAGCACATATAATGGTACTCGTGCCCCAGCTGCAGCTTGTCAGGGTAGGGGCTATATGGGTCTCCTCGTTCATTCAATACTTCCAGCCGCCAGCGGTGCTTAGGCCACTCCTAGGCCCCAGCTCCTTATTATGTACCGCCATTGTCTAGTGCACATCCTGCATGGGGTGCTTTCAGTGGTCAGTCCAGCCAATCAAGACCGAGCTAGTCACAACAGCCACGTCCCCGAGAACTTGTTTTGAGTATGGTGACACTCGTCATGTGGTGAGGGATTGCCCCAGACTCAGGAGGGGTGCACCTCCACAGACCACTCAGGCACCACGTGGTCCACCGGGTCCTCAGGCTATGGTTACAGCATCAGCTACCACTCCATCTGCACAGCTAGCTCGAGATGGAGGTCAGACAGGAAGAGGTCACCCTAGAGGGGAGGCCAGGCCAGATATTATGCTCTTCCTGCTAGGACAGAGGCAGTTGCATCTGATTCTATCATCACAAGTATTGTTCCGGTCTGTCATAGAGATGCATCAGTCTTATTTGATCCAGGCTCCATTTATTCCTATGTGTCATCTTAATTTGCTCAGTATTTGGGTGTATCCTGGGATTCTCTGAGTGCTCATGTCTATGTGTCTATACCCGCGGGTGATTATATTCTTGTTGATCGTGTGTATCGGTCGTGTTTGGTTGTTCTTAGTGGTTTTGAGACCAAAGCCAATTTATTATTGCTCATTATGGTGGATTTCGATGGTATTTTAGGCATGGACTGGTTGTCACCCTATCACGCTATCCTTGATTGTCACGCCAAGACGGTGATATTGAATATGCCAGGTCTACTGCGGCTAGAGTAGAGAGGTACCTTAGATGATGTTCCTAGCAGGGTTGTCTGATTTCTAAAGGCTCAGCGGATGGTTGAGAAGGGGTGTGATCCATATCTGACATATGTGAGGGATGTTAGTGCTGATACTCTAACCGTCGAGTTAGTTCCGTTAGTGAAGGATTATCCAGACGTATTTCCGGTGGATCTTCCGGGAATGCTGCTAGACAAAGATATCAACTTTGGCATTGATTTGTTACCGGGAACTCATCCCATTTTTATTCCACCCTATCATATGGCCCTAGCAGAGTTGAAAGAATTAAAGGAACAACTGCAAGAGTTGCTCGATAAGGGCTTCATTCGGCCCAGTGTGTCGCCTTGGGGTGCTCCTGTCTTGTTTGTAAATAAGAAGTATGGTTCTATGCGAATGTGTATTGATTATCGCTAGTTAAACAAGGTTACAATGAAGAACAAGTATCCATTGCCACGTATTGATGACCTATTTGATCAGCTTCAGGGTGCCAGAGTGTTCTCTAAGATCGACTTGCGTTCAGGCTATCATCAGTTGAAGATTCGGGAGCCAGATTTCCCGAAGACTGTTTCAGGACTCGGTATAGTCATTACGAGTTCCTTGTGATGTCTTTTGGGCTGACCAACGACCCAACAACATTTATGCACTTGATGAACAGTGTATTTCAGTCCTATCTTGACTCCTTCATTATTGTGTTTATTGACGACATTCTGGTGTACTCCTGGAGTAGGGAGGATCATGAGCAACACCTGAGGACTGTGCTTCAGACATTGAGTGAAAAGAAGTTATATGCAAAATTTTCGAAGTGTGAATTATGGATAGATTCGATGGCATTTTTGGGTCATGTGGTATCGAGTGGGGGGATCAAGGTAGATTCGAAGAAGATTGAAGCATTTCAGAGTTGGCCCAGACCATCCTCAACTATGGAGATCCGGAGCTTTCTTGGCTTGGCGGGGTATTACCGTCGATTTATAGAGGGTTTCTCGTCTGTTGCAGCACCTATGATTAGATTGACCTAGAATGGTGCTCCATTCAGGTGGACTGAGGAGTGTGAGGAGAGCTTTCAAAATCTCAAGATTGCTTTAACTACAACCCCAATGTTGGTATTGCCTACTGGTTGGGAATCCTATATGGTGTATTATGATGCGTCATGCATTGGTCTCGGTGCGGTGTTAATGCAGGATGGTAGGGTGATTGCCTACTTGTCTAGACAACTAAAGGTGAATGAGAAGAACTATCCTGTCCATGACCTCGAGTTAGCAGCCATTGTTCATGCTTTGAAGATCTGGCAACACTATTTGAATGGTGTCCCTTGTGAGGTCTACACCGACTACCGTAGTCTACAACATCTATTTAAACAGAAGGATCTTTACTTGCCATAGTGGAGATGGTTGGAGCAGCTTAAGGATTATGATATCACCATTCTCTATCATCCCGGGAAGGCCAATGTGGTGGCCGATGCCTTGAGTCGCAAGGCGGAGAATTTGGGCAGTTTAGCATATCTACCAGTAGCATAGATGCCTTTAGCCATGGATGTTTAGGCCTTGGCCAACCATTTTGTCAGAATGGATGTTTCCGAGCCGAGCAAGGTTTTGGCTTCTGTGGTTTCTTAGTCTTCTCTTTATGATCATATCAGAGAGTGTCAGTATGATGACACCCATCTACTTGTCCTTAAGGACACGGTTCAGCACGGTGATGCCAAGGAAGTCACTATTGGAGATGACAGTGTATTACAGATGCAGGGTAGGCTATGTGTGCCTAATGTAGATGGTTTGAGTGAGTTGATTCTCTAGGAGGCTCACAGATCACTGTACTTCATTCATCCAGGTGCCGCGAAGATGTATCAGGACCTGAGGAAACATTATTGGTGGAAGAGAATGAAGAAGGACATAGTGGAATATGTATCTCGGTGACTAAATTGTCAGCAGGTGAAGTATGAGCATCAGCGGCCAGGTGGATTGCTTCAGAAGCTAGAAATTCCGGAGAGGAAATGGGAGTGGATCACTATGGATTTCGTTGTTGGGATCCCACAGACTCAGAGGAAGTTCGATGCAGTTTGGGTAATTGTGAATAGATTGACCAAGTCAGCTCATTTCATTCCTGTGGTTACTACTTACTCTTCGGAGTAGCTGGCTCAGGTTTACATTCCCGAGATTGTCAGGCTTTATGGCGTGCCGGTATCTATCATCTCTGACCAGGGTACGCATTTTACATAGTGGTTCTGGAGAGAGGTACAACATGAGTTGGGTACTCGGGTGGAGTTGAATACAACATTTCACCCTCGAACGGACGGACAGTCCGAGTGCACTGTTCAGATATTGAAGGATATGCTTCGCGCGTGTGTGATGGATTTTAGGGGTGCTTGGGATAAGTTCTTGCCACTTGTGGAGTTTGCCTACAACAACAGTTATCAGTCGAGCATTTAGATGGCACAGTATGAGGCTTTGTATGGTAGGCGGTGCCGGTCTCCAGTGGGTTGGTTTGAGCGGGGTGAGGCTAGACTATTAGGTACCGATTTGGTTTAGGATGCTTTGGAAAAGGTTAAATTGATTCAGGATCGACTTCGTACAACCCAATCCAGGCAGAAGAGTTATGCGGATCAGAAGGTTTTCGACCTTGCATTTATGGTTGGGGAGAGGATCTTGCTCTGGGTTTCACCCATGAAGGGTATTATGAGGTTCGGAAGGAAGGGCAAGTTGAGCCCTAGGCATATCGGGCCTTTTGAGATTCTTGAGAGGGTTGGAGATGTGGCCTACAGACTTGTACTACCACCTAATCTCACTGTAGTTCATCCAGTGTTCTATATTTCCATGCTCCGAAAGTATCACGATGATCTGTCTCATGTATTGAATTTCAGCTCAGTCTAGTTGGACAATGATATATCTAATGTTTAGGAGCCAGTGGCCATCTTGGACAGGCAGGTTTGAAAGTTGAGGTCAAAGAACATCACTTCAGTGAAGGTTCAGTGGAGGGGTCATCCGGTCGAGGAGGTGACTTGGGAGACTGAGCATGATATGCGCTGCCGGTATCCTCATCTTTCCACCACTTCAGGTCTGTCTCTATACTCGTTCGAGGACAAACGTTTGTTTTAAGAGGGGGAGGATGTAATGACCCGACTGGCCATTTTGAGAGTATTAGCCTCGAACCCCTATTTATTGCTCCCTCTATTTCATTTTGTGGTTACGTAACTTGCCGAGAAGGTTGGTTTTTGGTTTCAGAGTGAAATGGGACACGTAGTCCCTAAAATGGAAGTTTAAGTCATAGGAATTGACCATAGGTTGATTTATGTAAAGACGACTCCGAAATAGAGTTTTGACGATTTCAATAGCTCCATAGGGTGATTTTGGTCTTAGGAGAGCGTCCGGACGTTGATTTGGAGGTCGGTAGGTCATTTTGGAGTAATTGGTTAAAGTTGGAAAATTGGATGATATTTGGGAAGTTTGACTGGGAGTGGAGTTTTTGATATCGGGGTTGGATTCTGATTCCGGAAGTTGGAGTAGGTCTGTAATGTCAGTTATGACTTGTGTGCAAAATTTGAAGTCAATCAGACATGATTTGGTATGTTTTGGCATCGAATGTAGAAGTTTGATGTTCTAAAGTTCTTTAGACTTGAGGTCTGTATAATGTTTTAGGACTTGTTGGTATACTCGGACAGGGTCCCGGGGACTCAGGGTGTGATTCAGACTTGAATCCGGAACAAAATTGGACTTGGTGCATAGCTGAAGCATTGCTGTGTCTGGTGCAATCGCACCTGCACATTTTGGGCCGCATGTGCGGCACCGCAGAATCGGCTATCAAGCCGCATTAGCAGATTTAGGACTGCCCAGCTGAGACTGCAGATGCAGTCATGGCCCCACAGAAGTGAGAAGTGGAGCGCAGAAGTGACCTAGGACGAGTTGTGCAGTGGTCACGGGTGCAAGATAATTTTCGCACCTGCGTGGTCGCAGAAGCAGAATTTGGTCAGCAGGGAAGTTCCACAGGTACGATGAGATTCCCGCACCTGCGAGGGCGCAAATGCGGATGAAGGATCACAGAAGCGAAAGGGGGACTTTGAGGCCTGTCCGCAGAAGCGGTATTGTTTCTATAGAAGCAGAACCGTAGATGCAGTTAAGTTGCCACATATGCGATTTAACTGGACAATGTTTAAAACCGAACGGTTTCGTGATTTCTCTCATTTAGGACTTTGCAAACTCGGTCTAAGGCGATTTTTGAGAGGACTTTCGAGTGATTTCTTGAGGTAAGCCACCTTTGAACATTTTTATTCAATAATCTTGTTTCCCCATTGAATTACCCACCTAGTTTGTGTGTATTTAAGGTGGAATTTGGGAGTTTGAGGCTAGTGATTTGGAGAGTTTAAATTGGGGATTTGAGTGGTGATTTGGTGTCAGATTTGAGTAATTTTAGTATGGGTGAACTCGATATCGAATGAGTGTTCGTATTTTGTGACTTTTACCCAATTCTGAGATGTTGGCCTGGGTTGACTTTTTGGGGAGATTTTCTTATTTCTTACTAAAGTCGTAATTTCATTATCTAAATTAGTTTCTTATAGTCATATTTAAAGTATGTAATTGCTTTGGCTAGATTCGAGCCATTCAGAGTCGGAATATCGAGGGTAAGACATTCTATTTGACTGATTGAGTGAGATTTGAGGTAAGTGACTTGTCTAACTTTGTGTGGGGGAAACTCCCTATAGGTTTTGGTACTGTTATGGTATTTGCAATACGTGAAGGCCGTGTACGCGAGGTGACGAGTGTGTACTCGGGTTAAATGTTAAAAATCCGATTCTTGCTAAGTAGTTTCCTTTTTAATTCCTTAACTGAGTTACTCTAGCATGTGTAGTCATCATGTTTAACCTAATGTTGCATGTCTACGTGTCTTATCTCTTACTTGTAATTTGTGCAACATGCTTAGTTGGATTACCTGCCTCCTTGATTTTGTATTCAGTCTTTAACTGTAGGATTCCTTGCTGTAATTTCATTATCCCATTGGTTATCTGTTGCATATTTACTTTTGGGACTACGAGGCGGTACCTCGGGAGGACCTCTGTTGTCTATTTATTTTTGGTACTACGGAGCGGTACCTCGGGAGCGCCCCTATTGCATATCTACTTTTGGTACTACGAGACGGTACCTCGAGAGCGCCCCTGTTGGTTATTTACTTTTAGGACTATGAGGCGGTACCTCGGGAGCACCCCTGTTGCATATTTACTTTTGGGACTACGAGGCGTTACCTCGGGAGCCTCCCTGTTGTGCATTTACTTTTGGGACTACGAGGCGGTACCTCGAGAGCGGCCCTGTTGTTTACCTCTATTTGATGTGTTGTTATCTTTCTGTAATTTCTCATTGTTCACTTCCCAGTCATTTCATTATACTATGTCTTCTGCCTTGTTTCCTATTATTTTTCCTGTAGGGCCCTGACTTGACCTCGTCACTAATCTACTGAGGTTAGCCTCGGTACTTACTGTGTACTGTTGTGGTGTACTCATACTACACTTCTGTACATGTCTTTGTGTAGATCTAGGTGCATCTTACCAGCCCCGATATTAGTAAGTTGTGTTGCCGCTTGGAGACTTCAAGGTACACCTGCCCATAACCGCAGGTCTCGGAGTCCCCTTCTATTCTATTCTTCTTTTATTTCTTTATATTTTGATAAACAATGATGTATAGGATGATTCGGTATTGTACTTAAAGCTTGTGACTTATAACTCACCCGGTTTTGGGATTCTTTGTATTGAGTTTTTGTAGATTCCTTTTATGAAATTGTTGGGATGTTCAAGTTTTAATCTCTTATTTAATATTTCCGCGTATTGTTTAGGCTTACATAATCTTAGAGATTAGATGCCGTCACGATATCTAACGGAGGGAAATTGGTATCGTGACATCGGGCTGCACGCCGCAATATGTATTATTGATTAATTATGGGATTGGACAGCACGCCGCAAAAGGCTTTATTGATTCATGCCATTATTGGCTTATTATAGCGCTTGGGCTGTATCTGTCTCTCCGGAGTTTGCACACCCACAGTGAGCGCAGTTGCTATTGATTCATTCAGGATGGATCTGCCATGTACAGTGCTGAGTGACTGAGTGTGCTGAGTGATTGAGCGTGATGAGTGGGAGTGTGAAACTGTGATATTCAGTACTCTGAGAGTGTGAGTAAATGAGTTCATCACCGTGACGTATTGCATCTGACATGCATACTTGACATGCAGGCATATAGATGCATTTCCTCATGTTACACGGTTTTGTGACATTTATGATTTCACATGCACATTGACATGTAGGCATAAAGATGTACTTTTCTCATGCTATCTGAAATTGAATCATCTTATCTGTTGTTGAAAGTTTTGGGGAAAAATCAAAGGTTTTTGACTTACTCATATTTTGGTGATTTCGGTGAAGAATTTGGGTTTTATTGTTATACCTGAAAATCATGACTATTTTTCGTAACTGTGAATGAGCTGAGCATCATATCTCTGAGTTATTTCTTTTATCACTCTTATTATATTGTTATAAACTGTTGTTGGCTGTTGGTGTTGGACTCCGACCTTTGTCCCAACTCATCACTACTTTTAATCTAAGGTTAGGTTTATTACTTATTAAGTACATGAGGTCGGTTGTATTCATACTATACTTCTGCATCTTGCGTGCAATGTTTTGATGCTGATGTTGTTGTGTATGGCGGGAGTTGGCATTGAAGACGTACATGCATTCCGGTCATTGCTGCCTTTTGTTCTTGGTAGCTTTAGAATTATTAATCTGTTCATGTATATTTCAAACAGATGATGTATTTATTGCATACCAACTTTGTACACTCTAAATCTTAGAAGCTCATGATTTGTACTACCAGTCCTTGGGAATTCTTTGTATAAAAGCACAATTGTATTATCATTACTTCTCTTAATGAATCTCTTTTGAATCAGATTGTTGTTAATTGGCTTACCTAGTGGGTTGGGTTAGGTGCCATCACGACTTGTTGGATTTTTGATTGTGACAGAATAATAGTACAATTATGCTAAATGAAGAAAATAAAAAAAAAAAAAAAAATGAGCTACTACATAGAATCACAAAAAATAAAGGTTGGAAAATGAGAATATTATTTAAATATTTAAAAAGTAATATATCATTTTAACATAGTTAAGTTTGTATATAACTTGATTCAATAATAAAGTCAACTTTAATGACATCACTCATTATAAGTCAAGTTTGTAGATAGCTTATTCTTTTTAAGATTACTAGGTATAATATTTTAGAAAAATTAGAGTGTAATAAAAAAATATAAAAAAATAATTAAGAAAGAAATAAAATATGAGAAATTATGTAGACGAAATTTTCTAAGATTATATACTCATTGATACAGGGTACACGTGCAAAGCACATACCCTAAGACTACTTGAATAACGTAAAGAAGGAAGAAGCAAAGTTAAGCGGCCATTTCAGCCACTATAAAATGACTGCTATATTGAGTGCTACGCGCTCATTGCTGCACTCGGACCAGCACGGTATCGGGTACGGCCAACCAGTGTATTTTTGGAGCGTAACTTTCACGACTCTGTGTATAAATAGTCCTCAAATACATTTTTAGCAGGAAATTCGACAAGGGAGATCATGAAGTCGTCGTGAAGGACAAATTCATTAGGTTTTATTATTTCTTATTTCACCAAACTTAATAATTTTTATGATTTTTTGGATGACTTGTTATTTGACTATCATGTCCATATGGAGCTAAACTTTACGTTCTATGGCTTTGTTTCTTTCATGACTATTGTTATTTGAATATTGATTTTGATTTTTTGATTTATCATATTAGTTTATTTATTCAATGCACTTAATTATTTAATTGTTTAACCACCAAATGAATATTATCTACGAATCTAGAGTTGCACACAGGAGAGAGAATTCTAAATTGTATGTAGGATTGAGTAGAGCTTATTTTTGAACCTAGGGAGTGGGAAAAAATATCTCAGTTAGGATAAGAATATACCTAACAATCTTGCTTAGTTGAATGTTGTATCTTATTCGTTCATGAAAAACTCAATATTATAGGAATGTAATACTATATAGGCGAATAGTATTGTGGGAACATGTCATTCATATAAACGATCTAGTCAACTAGTAAACTAGATAAATTAAGAAATTGAATCAGTTAAAAAATACAATAGGATTGTTATACAACATATAACGCTCGATCATTTTCATCTAATTGATAACATAAAAATCTACTTTTCTTTTGTTTACAATTCATTAGTTGCTTTTTTTTAATTTTAATTAGTTTAGAATCAAACACTTTGGGCTTAATCTTGTTTAGATAATTAGAATAGTCTAATTTAGTTAAACAGTTCATCTAAGTCTCTCTGAGTTCGAAATTTGACTTTCAAGTCACTTTATTACTTAATGAATATGTATATTTGCGTATATTTGGGAGACCAACAACTACAGTGGCTAAATTTATGAATATCCAGATAAGGTATGGGGTATATCTATAGGTAGTGGCGGATCTAGAGTGTTGTTACTGGGTTCGGGAACCGAGTAACTTTTGCATAAATAATGTATTTTTAATAAGAAATCCACTAAATATTTATAAATATCTAATTGTGAATCCAGTTATTATTGTATATTAATTTAAAATTACAGTAAAAACTCATAAATTTCAAATTTTGAATCCGCCTATGTCTATAGGTTCCTAAATACCTGGGATTCAGCATTAACTCGATAATTACATGATCTAGAAATAACTCCGACAGCTACAAATCTTCTAGACCTTACGGAAGGACTGAATAATTGCTCATTAAAGAGGCGTGACTCGGGGAAACGGCTGTACGACAGCATTAAGTCGAATTCTAATTCACACACATTGCAATCTTAGAAAACTTTCTCTGGCTTACTAAGGTTGAGTTCATCAACTTAGTTCAACACTGCCATCCAATTGGAGATGCTCAAAAAGATTCATTTCAATTTGTGCTTGTTTCACATTATATTTATTCTTTTTTTGTTCTTATTTCTTTTATTTGACTATCCTAAGCACCGTTTGGATTGAATCGATAGTTGGAGGCTTACTTTTTATAAATTTAATTGGTTAATCCTAAATGTCACAACCCAAAACCCATAATAGGTCACGATGACACCTAACGTCGCCGTTAGGCAAGCCCACAAGTGAAACTACAATCTAATTACCCTTTTTTAACATTTAAAATAAAAGTTCCTTTTTAGAAGAACGAAATAAGTAAGATCTCATGCAACCGTGCGTACTCTTTTCTCAACAAAATACCAGCGTGATAAATACATCCACTGTAATGATAGAAATAATAAGTGCAACAGTACGTATATGCTAAAACTTCCCAAAATCCGGTGTCACAAGTGCATGAGCAATCTAGTCTAGAGAAGATACAAAACTAATACAACTACTGTCTGAAAGGTAATAGACATAAATAATAATAAACAAGGTAGAGGGAGACTATGGTGCTGCAGATCGTAGCAAAGCAAGCAACTCACCACTAAGTCTCCGTAGAAGATCAGCTACGCGCCCGCGTGACCACTGGTAGTACCTGTCTCAGTACCTGCACATTCAGTGCAAAAGTGCAGTGTGAGTATGAAAAATAACGCGTACCTAGTAAGTATCTAGTCTAACCTCGAAAAAGTAGTGACGAGGGGTCGACTTGATACTTACTGGAGTTCAAATAATAATAGAAATACATCAAGTAGACATGGTGAGTGTACAACAAGTAGCAACGAAGCAAATAAAAGAAACTACAGAAATTCCACACATGAGTCTATATCAAATCACTAAACATGTCATAACCGGCTTTGAAGGCACTAACTCAATTGTTACCAAATCAATCCAGTTCCAATTATTAAACACGAAGTTGCCGAAGCGAACGACCCGATCCCATTGGAAGAGTGGTACTCAGTACTGGCGAGGCGAATGACCCGATCACATAAGAGTATTGTTACAAACCTGCCAAAGTGAACGGCCTGATCCCATAAGAGTAGTGTTACCATACTGCCGATGCGAACGACCCGATCCAATAAGAGTAATTTATTTCACTGGCGAGGCGAACGACCCGATCCTACAAGAGTAGAAAAATTTACTTCGCTCGCAGAAGCACATGCAAGACAAAAAGACACAGATCTATAGTTTATCAAATATTTCCCAACTTTACCAAAGTAGAGGCTAAGCCGATATCTTTATTAAAAACCTCGATCTCAGTCTTAATCAAGAAAATCAATCACATGATAGGCATAAATAGCACAATTAAAGGCATGCTGTGAATCTAAGTCTACCCAAACATATCATGAATATAGCTACGTACGGACTCTCGTCACCTCTTGCGTACGTAGCTCCCCACAACAAGTAGCACACAATAATTAATAAACCTAAGGGGATAAGTTCCCTCTTACAAAGTTAGGCAAAAGACTTACCTCGATTCCAAGTCCTCAATCCGGCTCTTCAACCTCACTAGAACTTCTCAAACAATACCAAGGACTCTGAAAGTAACCAAAAGTCATATAAACTAATAAATATATGCTCAAAAGTTCATAATCTAGCTATTAGAGTAATTACCCAACCCAATTTGGAAGATTCCTAAAATTTACCCCGGGCACGTGTATAAATGTTACCCATGACCTCACGGACAAAAATATATAATTTATTCCCAATTACATAATCAATTTTGTGGTCAAATCTTATTATTACCAAACCCTAGGTTCCACAAAAATCCCCCAATTGTTTCCTTAGTTTCATGTTATATCTACCCAAAATCCATTCAAGAATTGATAAGGATCACTTACCTCTTGACGTTGATGAAAATTCCCCACAAAATATTCTCAAAATCTCCCAAGACCAAGTGGAAAATGAGGGAAAAGAGGCTAAGTCCTGTATTAAAAATCAAGTCTGCCTAGTGATCTCTTCTTCGTGATCGCGGAAGAAGCCTCACGATCGCGAAGGCATAACTGGCCCAAGCAGTGAAGTCCTTCTTCGCGAATGTGAGGGCTGTCTCGTGATTGCGAAGGCTTACCCAACTTGACTATCGCAAACGCGGTCAGCCATTCGCGAACGCAAAAAGCAAACGTGGCTGACCTCCCCTCCCCCAGTCCCTTTACTCTAGGTGACGCGGGCCCATATACGGGAACGCAAAGGCTACCTTTCCCAGACCTTCGCCAAATTGGCCTTATGAACGCGAACGCGAAGGGAAAAATGCCCAGTCCCCCAATTCCTTCTCCGCGAATGCGACTCCACCTCCGTGTTCGCGAAGAAGAAAATCAGAATTAGCAACATCAGATTTTCAGACTTAGTTCCGGGTGATCCGATATTCACCTGAGCAACCCGGGACCCAGACCGATCACACCAACAAGTCCATAAACATAATACAGACCTTCTCGAACTCTCAAAACAAGTAAACAATATCGAAATCAAGAATCGTACCCCAGAACCAACTTGAATCAACTTATGAACTTCAAACTTTTCAATTAGCTTCGAACGCATCGAATCGTACTTAGACTACTCGGAATGAAACAAAATTTTGCGTACAAGTCATAAATTATCATACGGAACTATTCTCAGGCTCGGAATCCCAAACGGATCTCGATAACACCAAAGTCTACTCCAAACTAAATTTAAATAACTAGAAAACCTTTAATGAACCAACTTTCCACATTAAGCGCTGAAACGCTCCCGGATCACCCGAAACCCGATCCGAATACACGCCCAAGTCCAAAATTATCATACAAACATATTAGAACATTCAAATCCTGGTTCCGAAGTCGTTTACTCAAATTGTTGACTCAAGTCAAACTTGGTCACCTTAGGCCACTATTAAGGAACTAAGTATTCCTATTTCAAGCCGAACCCTTCTAAACCTAAACCAACCATCCCCGCAAGTCATAAAATAGTAAAAGCACATACGAGGAGTCTTAATTAGGGGGACGAGGATCTAGTGAGCAAAACGACCGATCGGGTCGTTACATTCTCTACCTTATAAACAAACATTCGTCCTCGAACGAGTTTAGAATCATACTGGAGTGCTGAATAAGTACGGATATCTGCTCCTCATGTCCTCCTCGTCTTCCCAAGTCGTTTCCTCGACTGGACCTTTATCACATAAACCTTCTTGGACCTCAACTAGTGAACCTGCCTATCAATAATGGTAACTGGCTCCTCCTCATAACCCAGACTCTCATCTAGCTGAATCGTGCTGTAATCTAACACATGCGACCTATCGGCGTGGTACCTATGGAGCATAGATACGTGGAAGACTAGATGAAATCCCTATATACTGGGAGGCAAAGCAAGCTCATAAGCAACCTCCCCAACTCACCTCAAAACCTCAAATGGGCCAATAAACCTTGTGCTCAGCTTTCCCTTCTTCCCGAACCTCATGATGCCCTTCATCGGCGAGACTTTCAAGAGAACCTTCTTGCCCACCATAAATTCTAAATCACACGCCTTTTGATTCGTATAACTCTCCTGTATGGACTGTGCTATGCGAAGCCGCTCCTGAATTAACTTTACCTTTTCCAAGGTATCCTTCACTAAACCAGTGCCATATAACTTAGCCTCGCTGGGCTCAAACTATCCGATGGGCCAACGATATCGCTGACCATATAAAGCCTGAAAGGGAGCCATCTCGATGCTGGATTGATAGCTGTTGTTGTAAGAAAACTCGACCAAGGGCAAGAATCTATCCCACCGCCCTCCGAAGTCAACGACACATTCTCTGAGCATATCCTCTAGAGTTTGAACTGTCCACTCCCACTGCCCGTCGGTCTGTAGATGAAAAGATGTGCTCAGCTCTACTCGGGTACCTAACTCGCTCTGTAGTGCTCTCCAGAAATGCGAAGTGAACTGGGGGCCTCTATTTGATATGATGGAAACAAGTACACCATGCAACCGGACAATCTCCTGAATGTAAATCTAGGCCAACCTCTCTGAAGAGTAAGTAGTCACCACCAGAATAAAGTGTCCCAACTTGGTCAGCCTATCAACAATGACCCAAACGGAATCAAACTTCCTCAACATCCACGCAACCCAACTACAAAGTCCATAGTGATACGCTCCCATTTCCACTCCGGTATAACTAACTGCTGGAGTAGGCCACCTGGCCTCTGGTGCTCATACTTGACCTGCTAGCAATTTAGACATTTCATTACATGCTCAACTATGTCTTTCTTCATCCGCCGCCACTAATAATTCCATCTTAGATCGCGATACATCTTCGTTGCACCTGGATAAGTAGAATACCGAGAACTGTTTGCCTCCTCTAGAATTTTCTCCCTCAAGCCATCAACATTAGGAACACAAAGGCGACCCTGGAGTCGCAAAACACCATCTTCACCGATAGTAACCTCCTTGGCATCACCTTGTTGTACCGTCTCTCTGAGAACCAACAAGTGCGGATCATCATACTGACGAGCCTTGTTCCGCACAAGTAAAGAAGACTGACCCACAACACATGCAAGAACTCGACTTGGCACTAAAATATCCAACCTCACAAGTTTGTTAGATATGGACTGAATGTGCAAAGCCAATGGCCTCTCCTCTGCCATAATGAATGCCAAACTACCCATACTCTCGGCCTTCCTGCTCAAGGGATCCGCGACCACATTCGCCTTTCCCGGATGGTAAAGGATAGTAATATCATAGTCCTTCGGTAACTCAAGCCACCTGCACTGCCTCAAATTAAAGTTCCTATGCTTAAACAAATATTGCAAGCTGTGATGATCAGTGTAAACCTCACAGAGCACCCCATAGAGATAATGCCTTCAGATTTTGAGAGCATGAACTATCGCAGCCAACTCCAAATCATGCACGGGGTAGTTCTTCTCGTGGGGCTTCAGCTGACATGAAGCATATGCAATAACTCGCCCCTCCCGCATCAATACACAACACAAGTCAATGCGCGAAGCGTCACAATACAAGGTTTACATCCCTGAATCGGAAGGCAACACTAACCCCTATGCTGTAGTGAAAGTGGTCTTGAGCTTCTGAAAGCTCTCCTCGCAATCATCCGACCGTTTGAACGGAGCACCCTTTTGGGTCAATCTAGTAAAGGGCGCTGCAATAGACGAGAAGCACTCCACGAACCGACGATAATAACCTGCTTACCCAAGAAACTCCTAATCTCGATCGCTGTGGTAGGACAAGGCCAACTCTGGACTGCCTAGATCTTCCTGAGATCCACCTCACCTGATACAACATGCCCCAAGAAAGCCACGAAATCCAACCAGAACTCGCACTTGGAGAACTTAGCATAAAGCTTCTGTTCCCGCAGGGTCTAAAGCACTAACCTCAAATGCCGCTCGTGCTCCTCCATACTACGCGAGTAGATCAATATGTCATCAATGAAGACAATGACAAATGAGTCAAGATACGGACTGAACACCCGATTCATCAAATCCATAAACACAGCCGCGGTGTTAGTCAAGCTGAATGACATCACTAAAAACTCATAGTGGCCATATCTAGTAGGAAAAGCTATCTCCGGAATATCCAAAGCACGAATATTCAGCTGATGATACCCAGATCTCAAGTCGATCTTGAAGAATACCCTGGCACCCTGCAACTGGTCAAATAAATCATCAATGCGCAGAAACAAGTACTTATTTTTTATGGTGACTTTATTCAACTAGCAGTAATCAATGCACATCCACACACTCCCATCCTTCTTCTTCACAAACAACACCGGTGTGCCCCAAGGCAACACACTGGATCTAATGAACCCTTTCTCAAGCAACTCATGAAGCTGCTCCTTTAACTCTCTAAGCTCTTTGGGAGCTATACGATAAGTCGAAGTAGAAATAGTATGGGTGAGTGGCACCAAATCAATGTCGAAATCGGTATCCTGATCCGGAAGCATACCCGATAGAGCAACAGGAAATACGTTGGAAAACTCTCGTACCACCGGCACTGAATCTAACGCGAGAGTTTTTGCAGTAGTGTCCTAAACGAACAAAGGCCAAGTAGGCCAAACAACCCTTCTCAACCATATGTCGAGCCTTTAAGAAAGAAATAACCCGGCTGGAAGTACCGACAGACAAACCCCTCTACTCTAATCTAGGCAACTCAGGCATCGCCAAGGTAACAGTCTTGGCATAGCAATCAAGAATGGAATGGTACGGGGACAACCAGTCCATGCCCAAGATAACCTCGAAATCAACCATATCGAGCAATTGAACATCTGCTGTGGTCTCATATATATATAGAGTTACCACACAAGATTGGTAGACCCTATCCACAATAACAGAATCACCCACTAGCGTGGACACATTTACAGGAACACCTAAGGACTCACGTGGTACATCTAGATAAGGAGCAAATAGCGAAGAAACATAGGAGTAAGTAGACCCTAGATCAAATAATACTGAGGCATCCCAATGACAGACATAAATAGTACCTGTGATCACTGCATAGGAGGCGATTGCCTCTGTCTTGGCCGGGATAGCATAGAATCTAGTCGGAGCGCCACCTGACTGGCCTCTACCTCTAGGATGACCCCTACCCACCTGCCCTCTTCCTCTGGCCGGCCGGATGGGCGATGTGGTAGCTGGTGCATTAATCATGGGTCGGTGGTCCTGCTTCTCGACCTTGCCCCGAAGTCTGGGAAAAAACTTTTTCACGTGGCCAAGATCCCCGCACTCAAAACAACCCCTCGGAGCAGTGGGCTGCTGACCTGAAGTCTGACCCTGATGGCATGAATACCCACTGGAGGAACCCTGAATAGCTAGTGGATGGTAAGTGCTCTCTGGAATGGAACTGAAGTAGGTCATGCTGGAGCACTCTGAGCAGGCAGTGGTGCTGACTGCATGGGCCTGCTAGAATGACCCCTCAAGAACTGACCTATGCCCCCAGGTTGGGTGCCTGAATCCTCTAAACTGTCGGGGCCAGTTGTCCCTCAGCAAACTCTCTACTGAGGTTGCGAATATGCTCGATCCTCCGAGCTTATCCACACCCTGATGAAATGGAGTCTCCATCTCTACCTCACGGGCCATAGAAACCTGAATCTCAGGGTGCAGACATGCAATGAACCTTTGCACCCTCTCTATGTCTGTGGGAAGTATAATAGCTACATGACAAGACAAGTTGATGAATCTCGCCTCATAGTTGGTCACAGACATATGAACCTGATGGAGTTGCTCAAACTGATCCCGAAGCTCATCTCTCTCAGAAGATGGTATGTACTTCTCCAAGAACAGATGCGTAAACTGATCCCAAGTCAAGGGAGGTGAACCTGCTGATCTCCTAATGAGGTAAGCCTGCCACCATCTGCGGGCCTTTCCCTCAAGTTGAAAGGTGGTAAAGTCCACCCTGTTGGACTCCAATATTCCTATGTTCTGTAGCCTATCTTTGCACCGATCAGTTAAATCCTACGAGTCCTCTGATCGCTTACCCCCAATGTTAGGGGGGGCAAAGTCTAGTCCATCTGTCCAGCCGCTTCTGCTGGTCAACGGTCTCGATTGGTACAAACTCTGGCACAACTGCTATAACTGGCTGGGCCCCGCCCGCAAGTAGTGCATCTAGGGTCTGATAAATGACAGCGCCGTGCCCTGGAGCCAGAGCGGTAGGGGTTTGTGCTCCCCCTCCCGCTTGAGATGTGGTAGGGTCCATTGGAAATAAACTAGCCTATTTCATAGAGTCCATGAACCGCAGTATACAGCCCATGACCTCTGGAATCCCGGTGCAATCATGAAATCCGCTGGGCTGGCTCGGCTGCAGGCGCCTCATCCTGTTCCTCAATAATACGATCCTCCACTGGATCCACTGGTGGTATAAGGGGAGCACCTCTAGGATGCCCACCTCCTCTGACAGGAGCTGGAGCCCTCCCCCGGCCTCTGCCTCGGCCTCTAGCAACAGGGAGAGCAGCTCATCTACTGCCTGGTATATCCGCTGCGCGCGTTCTCACCATCTGTGAGAGATCAATAGAAACATACATAGCAAAATATCAACTACATGATAGGAGATGAAGAAAGAAAAGTTTCCTAACACCCTATAGCCTCTCAAAGATAAGTACGGACGTCTTCGCTCCGATCCGCAAGACTCTACTAGGCCTGCTCGTAACTCGTGTGACCTATGTGAACCTAGAGCTCTGATACTAAGCTGTCACAACCCAAAACTCATAATAGGTCACGATGGAACCTAACGCCTCCATTAGGCAAGCCCACAAGTGAAACTACAATCTAATTACCCCTTTTTAACATTTAAATCAAAAGTTCCTTTTTAGAAGAACGAAATAAGGAAGATCTCATGCAACCGTACGTACTTGTTTCTCAACAAAAATACCAGCATGATATATACATCCACTGTAATGATAGTAATAACAAATACAACAATAAGAAGATGTTAAAAGCCCCCAAAACCCGGTGCCATAAGTACATGAGCAATCTAGAGAATATATAAACTAATACAGTTATTGTCTGAAAGGTAATAAACAGAAATAATAATAAACAAGGTAGAGGGAGACTCCGGTGCTGCAGATCGTAGCAAGGCAAGAAGCTCACCACTAAGTCTCCGTAGAAGTTCGTCTACGCGCCCACGTGACCACTTATAGTACCTGTCTCAGTACCTGCACATTCAGTGCAGAAGTGTAGTATGAGTACGGAAAACAACGCGTACCCAGTAAGTTTCTAGTCTAACCTCGAAGAAGTAGTGACGATGGGTCGACATGACACTTTTTAGAGGTCAAATAATAATAGAAATACATAAAGTAGACATGGGGAGTGTACAACAAGTAGCAACGAATCAAATAAAAGCAACTATAGTAATTCCACACATGAGTCCATATCAAATCACTAAACATGACACGGCCGGCCTTAAAGGGCTAACTCAATTGTTACCAAACCAATCCAGTTCCAATTATTAAGCACGAAGCTGCCGAGGCGAGCGTCGCGATCCCATAGGAATAGTGGTGCTCAGTACTGCCGAGGCGAACGGCCCGATCCCATAAGAGTAGTGTTACCAACCTGCCGAGGCGAACGACCCGATCATATAAAAGTAGTGTTACCATACTGCTAAGGCGAACGACCCTATCCCATAAGAGTAATTTATTTCACTGGCGAGGTGAAAGGCCCGATCCCACAAGAGTAGAGAAATTTACCTCACTCGCGGAAGCACATGCGAGAGAAGAAGACACAGATCTGTAGTTTGTCAAATATTTCCCAACTTTACCAAAGTAGAGGCTAATCCGATATCTTTATTAAAAACCTCGATCTCAGTCCTAATCAAGAAAATCAATCACATGATAGGCATAAATAGCACAATTAAAGGCATGTTGTGAATCTGTGTCTATCCGGACATATCATGAATATAGCTACGTACGGACTCTGGTCACCTCGTGCGTACGTAGCTCCCCAAAACAAGTAGCACACAATAATTAATACACCTAAGAGGATAAGATCCCTCTTACAAGGTTAGATGAGAGACTTACCTCGATTCTAAGTCCTCAATCCGGCTCTTCAACCTTACTAGAACTCCTCAAACAACGTCGAGTACTCCGCAACTAACCAAATATCGTATAAACTAATAAATATATGCTCAACAGTTCATAATTTAACTATTAGAGTAATTAACCAACCCAATTTGAAAGATTCCTAAAATTCACCCTCAGGCCCACGTGCCTGAATTCAAGAAATTTTCGATTATAAATGTTAGCCATGACCTCACAAACTAAAATATATAATTTATTTCCAATTACATAATTAATTTTCCCTTAGTTTCATGTTAAATCTGCCAATAATCTTTATATTTAACTTAAGAATTGATAAGTATCACTTACCTCTTGAAGTTGATGAAACTCCCCCACAAAATACTCTCAAAATCGCCCAAGATCAAGTGGAAAATGAGGGAAAAGAGGCTAAGTCCCGTATTAAAAATCAAGTCTGCCCAGTGATCTCTTCTTCGCGATCGCGAAAGCATAACTGGACCAGGCAGTGAAGTCCTTCTTCGCGAACGCAAGGACTGTCTCGCGATCGCGAAGGCTTGCCCAGCCCGAGCATCGTGAACGCGGTCAGCCATTCGCGAACACGAAGATCAAACGTGGTTGACCCCCCCATGCACTTTGTTATACGCGAACGCGAAGGCTACCAGTTCTAGACCTTCTCGAACACGGTCCCATGAACGCGAACGTGAAGGACAAAAGGCCCAGCCCCCAATTCCTTCTCCACAAACGCGACTCCACCTCCGTGTTCGCGAAGAAGGAAACCAGAACTAGTAACATCAGAATTTCAGGCATAGCTCCGGGTGGTCCGAAATACGCCCGAGCCACCCGAAATCCCGACTAATCATACCAACAAGTCCATAATCATAATACGGACCTGTTCTAACCCTCGAAACACATAAAACAACATCGAAATCAAGAATCATACCCCAAAACCAACTTGAGTCAACTTATGAACTTCAAACTTTTCAATTATCTCCGAACGCATCGAATCATACTTAGACTATTCGGAATGACTCCAAATTTTGTGTACAAGTCATAAATCACCATACAAAACTATTCTCAGGCTCAGAATCCCAAAAGGACCTCGATAACACCAAAGTCTACTCCAAACCAAATTTAAAGAACTAGAAGACCTTCAGCGAACCAACTTTCCATATTAAGCGCAGAAATGCTCCCGGATCACCCGAAACCCAATCCGAACACACTCTCAAGTACAAAATTATCATATGAACCTATTAGAACCTTCAACTTGGTTCCAAGGTCGTTTACTCAAAATGCTGACTCAAGTCAAACTTGGTCACCTTAGGCCACTATTAAGGAACTAAGTATTCCGATTTCAAGCAGATCCTTTCAAACCTAAACCAACCATCCCGACAAATCATAAAACAGTAAAAGTACATACGAGAAGTCTTAATTAGGGGAACAAAAATCTAGTGAGCAAAACGACCGGTCAGGTCATTACACTAAAAGTTTAATTAATCTGGTGCCTATTGTGAGGCCTTAGCGATTAATTTCCTATTTATGGTAACGTTATTGTTACTTGCTCGATTATTGTGATCGTCACTTGTTTGTAGGGGCGGCAAACGGGTGGGTCAAGTCGAATATAAGCCGGTCAAATACGGGTAATGCAAAAAATAGATAAATTATTCGACCCGACACATATTTAATACAGATAAAAGACGAGTTAACATGAGGATAATATGGATATTCATATTATCCATGACTCCTTGAATATGATTACTTTAGGGCGAATTTCTAGTCTCCCAAACTTGAGGAATCCCCAATTTGAGATTTTACAAATGTAAAAGTTAAACCCATTAGTTATACATTGGTTATCCATTTTCTAAGTGGATAATATGATTCTTATCCATATTTGACCCGTCTTTTAAAAGTTCATTATCCAACCTATTTTTAATGGATAATATGGGTGGATAGCTATTTTCTTTTAACCATTTTGCCACCACTACTTATTTGCACATTTACGGAAAAAACTGCAATGCCTGAAAATACAAATGTGGACAATCAGCTTGTCAGTACGTTTACTGGAAGTCAACTTGATGGAACAACTATCACGACCCAGTTTCACCTATAGGTCGTGATGACGCCCAACATCACAGCTAGGCAAGACAACTAGTGAAGCAAACATATATTATGTCTTTTAAATTTTTTTCGAGTAATTAAACTCTTCTTACTTGCCAGATTTAAGAAAAATACAAAAAGGTTCTAATTAAATAAAACCAAGAAAATACTTAATCCACAATTCTACTATTGTGTGTGCCAAGACCTGGTGTCACAAGTATATGAGCATCTAGTAGATTATACAAAAGAAATCCAAAAATACTGTTTGAACACAAAATAGACAGAAAACAAATACAGAGGGAGACTCTAGGTACTGCGGAACGGCTCAGGAGAAGTAGCTTACCACTAGGCCTCGGGATAGCGTGGGTGCGCACCGGTAGGACCGCCTAAGGTTCTTGTCTTAGATTCTGCACAAAAAGTGCAGCAAGCGTAGCATGAATAGGTAAACAACGTGTACCCAGTAAGTATCAGGTCTAATCTCGAAGAAGTAGTGATGAGGGGTCGACTTTGACACTCACTATGGGTCAATAATATTAAAATAGAAATATTTAAATAGATATGGTTTATGTGAATAACAATAATCTGCTTAACAAGCGGAAATAAATAATTCTTTCAAATTCAATAATTTCCAATTAATCATTTATCTTCACAAGCTGCAATAGGATGTCAAGGTATCATGTAATTATTATTATTAAGCACGATTTCTGTCAAGGTCGTACGACCCGATCCAGAGTGTCGTGTACACTTCCGAGGGACGTGCGGCACGATCCATAGATGCATCTATACTGTCGAGGCATTCGTCCCACTCCACAAGAAATGAGGACATTTTCTTATGAACCTCCAGAATGAGAAGTTATTTTAAGGCTAACACAAAAGGATGTATAATTTCTAATTAACAGTCAAGTAATTTGCACAAAAATTCAAGTATGTAAAATTTCGGTCTTTTACTATTTCTTCTAACAATTTCCAATATAATTCCAGTACTTTAATTAAATAAAGGATGCAATTATTACAAGTAATTCATGATCTGAGTCCTAAACTACCCGGACATAGCATAATTAGTAGCTACGCACGGACTCTCGTCACCTCGTACGTACGTAGCCCCCACAATTAGCAATAATTATTAATTTAAATCACCTATGGGGTAAATTTCCTCTTACAAGGTTAGACAAGAGACTTACCATGGCTCAAAGTTCACTTCCCGATCACAACGTCGCGTTAAAGCCTCAATTCGGTACCGAAAAATCCGAAACTAGCCAAATGTTATATAAAATAATTAGTACATACTTAACAATTCGAATTTAGAGTATTAGATTAGTTACCCAACCCAAATTGATAAAATTTCTAAAATTCACCCGGGGCCCACGTGCCCGGATTCCGAAACTTTTTAGAGAAAATTGTTACCCATAATCTCAAGAACTCAAATATATAATTTTTATCCCATTCCATAACCATGTTCGTGGCTAAAATCTCATTTTTATTAAAACCTAGGTTTTTCATCTAAACCCTTGATTTTCACAATTTACATATTATAATCTACCCATAATCTATGTATTTAACTCACAATAGGTAGAATTAACTTACCTCCAAGTGGCTAGGTGAATACTCCTCTCAAAAAGCTCCAAATTTGCCCAAGAATAGAGAAAATGGGCTCAAAAATGACTGAGCCCCGTTTTAAGACATTCTGCCCTGCGATTTTTTGCTTCTGCGGCTCGACAACTGCTTCTGCGGCTCTGCATCTGCGGAAAGGACCTCGCAGATGCGGCTTTTCCCCTTAGCCGGATCGTCCGCTTCTGTGATCAGCGGCTCGCTTCTGCGAGACCGCTTCTGCGGTGCATACGCCGCACCTGCGCCCTCGTACGCACCTGCGATGTCTTTCTCGTACCTGTGCCTTCGCATGTGCGCCAAAAAGTTACGCACTTGCGGTTGCTAGCCTGCGTTCCCTTCTTTGCATCTGCGATGCCTTTCTCGCACCTGTGTCTTCGCATGTGCGCCCAAAAGTTACGCACTTGCGGTTGCTAGCCTGCGTTCCCTTCTTTGTACCTGCGAGCTCACACCTGCTGCTGCCCATGCGCAATTACGGTTACACCAGAAGCTGGAAGCTTCAGCTGTTCCTCCCGAGTCCAAACTTGGTCCGAGCCTCGTCCGATTAACACCCAGGCCCCCGGGACCCCGTCCGAACATACCAACAAGTTTGAAATCATAAGACGGACTCGCTCGAATCCTCAGAATGCGTAAACCAACATCAAAACTAAGAATCGTACCTCAAACCAATTGATTCAACTTAGAATTTCAAATTCTTCAAACTTACTCCGAACGCGCTGAAACATACTTAAACTACTCGGAATGATACCAAACTTTGTGTGCAAGTCTTAAATCACCATACAAAACTATTTTCAGACTTAAAATTTCAAACGGACCTCGATTACTCCAAAATCTACTCCAAACCAAATTTAAAGAATCTTAAAATCTCCAAATAGCTAACTTTTACTATTAAGCGCCGAAATACTCCCGAGTTGTCTAAAGCCCGATTCGAACAAACGTCCAAGTCCAAAATCATCATACGAAGCTATTGGAACCGTCAAATCCCGATTCCGGGATCGTTTTCTCAAAATGTTGGCCGATGTCATACTTAGCCTTTTTAAAGCCAACTAAGGGACCAAGTGTTTCGATTTCAACCCGAACCCTTTCAAATCCCGAACTAACCATTCCCGCAAGTCATAAAACAGTAAAAGCACATACAGAGAGCCTTATTTAGGGGAACGAGGTTCTAGAAGGCAAAACGACCGGTTGGGTCGTTACAACAACCATAGGTTAATAGTTTTGAAAGTATAGGATTTAATGTGTGCTGATGGTCTGTTAGAAATAGCTTCTCTATCTGTTTAGGGTAAGGATAAGGTCTGCATACACATTTTTCCCGGGTCTCACTTGTAGAATTACACTGAATTTATGATTACTGTTGTTGTTAGGGTTTAACGTGCAATATAATCTCGTTAATAAATGTTTAATCCTATTAGTGGCGGAGCCACATGTATTCAATTGACGCCTCTTCGTCGAAAAATATCTCTATGTAGGTAGGTAAATTTATTTATAAAAAAAAGGAAAAAAATATATATATATATATATATATATATATATATATATATATATATATATATATATATATATACACACACACTATATTGACATCCCTTGACTCATTCGTGAGTTTACTTTTTTATATTTTAACATCTCATTGTGAAAATTCTGGTACGCCACTAAACCTAGTCATACGGTATTTTACCAACAGAATTTATATTTCTCCTCTTGTACCATGACATTGTTACCTCACCAACATCATTTCAAATTAATTTTGTGCATAGGACACCGTTTGGTTGCTTGGAAAGTGAAAAAGATAAGCTAGAACTCTACTGGGAGCCATCGAAACTCGCTAAGTCTGAGTTTGAAAATTTGAATTTTCGAAATTGAAATTTATTTTGAATGTGTTGTTGGAAAAGATTAAAGACTTCTTATGTTGTTTGAATCACAAATTTTGGGACGATATGAGGAGATTTGAGGTAGTTTAATTGAAATTACGAAGTAAAAGATGAACATGAAAGAAGATGATATGTGTATCCCCGTGTAAATCTTGTGTTTCCCATATACATGAATTGTGTATTCCTATATATCCATGTATACATATGTGCGAAATATATATATCACAAAAAAAATTTCAACTCGATTTTAAATATGAATTTGACTCCAAACCCATCCAAATCACCTTCAATCTTCCTTTACTTTTAGAGTCTTGTCTATGTGTTTTCAGAGAATCCAACCATACCTATTGAGAATTAGTTCATCTATTGGTATAACGATTTGGCCGCACCAACACAATGTGAGTGAAATTTTGCAAGAGATAGCTTTAAGTTGCACCCAACCTTAAGATACAATGTTGAATTTCTAGTGGGAGATATAAGTACAATCCACTTGATTTCTAAAGAATAACTCTCGCGTTTGAAACAAATAAGTTTCCGAAAAGAGATACCACCTACTCCTGTCACCAAAATTGAAAATTGAGTCGGACCCATACAATTTATTTTAAACTAGGGAATCCGTTGCCGTTTCCCTTCGGATGTGCTCTGGATAAATTCCGCTTCAATACAATAGCTTGCAAATAACATTGAAGAGATTAACTGCACTAAGCAAGGTTCGTGTGACGAGCTCGATCGAGAAAGCATGCGGGAGATTTCGAATCCGCAACCTCCCATTTGGGAGATCTTCTGCCCAATTAACTCTACCACCCTTGCGAGTCTGGACCCATATTTTACTGTGTATCCATTATTAGATTTGCATTGACCGGTAATGTCTATCATTTACTTACTTTTATTAGCACATGTATTCAAATTGGTTACAAAATGAAGTAGTGACCAAATATGTTTTTGTAGATCTTTCTGATCTTATTAAATAATTGGTAGATTAGTTTAATGAGAAAATCATTTTGTTTGCTTTTCATTTGAGACCTCCTAATTAAGAAAGGCACTCAATTTTTAAATAGGCATGTTTGGAGAATCAGTAGTTGATATCTTGAAGATGTTAACATTTATGGAAAAAATACTTAAGTAATTAAGAATTCCCAAAATTAGATCCTATAATTTAAATGTCTACCTTTTGTTACCTCTTCATCTCTATCCTTCAAGGTAGGATAATTTGGTCTTAATAACTAAAGCATTTAATTTTTTTTCATGAGATTACATTAATCTCAACTGAGCTTTGCCTCTGCCACTATATAATGCTAAACAAGACCTTAGTTCAAACCATAGAAAAGTTATAATATTGTCCTCTTTACAAAGTGCAGTAGTAGAGATACACTATGGCCAAGGCTCTTATGAAGTTTGCTTTCTTTGTTGCTTTGTTGCTGATTACCATGGGTTTGTTTCTCTTTCTTATTCCAATTCCTTCATGGCCATTTCATTTAATGTCAGTTTTCCATTGTAATATCTAAGAGCAAAGAGGAAAAAGAATGATAATAATCATATGTACGGGTGGCATAATTAGCCCATAAAAATATGAACTGGCTTAAGTTTTGGCGAGTCACTGACTACCCATTCATTAACTCAGTTCATTTTGACCCGTCCAAATTCAGCTCGTCTAAAACATAAACTGATTTGGACCTATGAGAAACCTTATCAGAACATTTAAATAAGTTTTAAATTTAATATGTTATATATATAGCTGCAATAAAGGGGGGAAATTCATAAGTAGTAATCAAATAAATTACAAGAAAACAAACAGAAAAATTAAAATTTGATAAGAGGTGGGCTGGTCGAGTTATGCCATATTATTTAGCTAATCTTGATTTAACCCATCTCTGTCTAAATAATTTTTTTTAGGCGAACTAATAAACCTTTCATTAGTTAACTCAGCCCATTTTGACGCGCCGAAATTCAGTCGGACTCGCATATTTGACACCCCTAAACTCGTATGTGATATAATGAATTGCTTACAATTTTCTTGTATATAATTGCAGATATTTCATCCTTTAAGGTGGCAGCACTGAGAAAATGTAATACTTCAGACGATTGCGACGGGGTTTGTTCTCCTGCTCTGAAAACCAGTTGTCTTTTTCACCGGTGCATATGCTGGTCCAAGAAAAAGGAAGAAATGGATACACAATTAGGTCTGAATCCAAAAAATAACTGATGTCTTTTATTGTGCTTGCATTGAATCGTGCTAAAATGGATGTGGACTTGATCTTGTGTAATACGATATGTCCCAATAATTATACGTTTTGCTAAATGTTATAAATGAAATGTTGCTTTTAAGTATTCATATTACTAATATCACGTGTCACAGTCCTAGAGACTGATATACACATATTTTTAAGAAATTAATATTTCAAAACATTAATAATACGTGTCAAAATCCTATTGGTGCGTGATATACACTTTTTTTAGAAAACCGAGCAAGCACAAAAATGGCGGGTAATGTTGAAAAATAATGTTACTATCTCCAAAATAATGCTTTGTAACTGAAATTTGGCATTAATCTTAAATAGCCTTAATGACTTATTATTCTTGTCACAATCCAAAATCCAGCCAGTCGTGATGGCACTTAAGCCAACTTGCTAGGTAAGTCAAATGATAGACAACACAACTCAAATAGGATAACAAGAATCAATAAATCAAATAACTGAACTTTCTATACAAAATCTCAAGGATTGGTAGTACAAGTCATGAGCTGTTAAGACTTAAATTTACAAAACTTGGACGAAATAAATATATCCTCTGTTCGAAATATACATAAACAAATTTACAAATCTAAAGCTACCATGACCAAGAGGCAGCAACAACCGGAATGCACGTACATCTTCAAAGCTACCATACACAGTAACATCAGCTCCAAAATCCGCACGTAAGATGCAAAAGTGTAGTATGAGTACAACCGACCCCATGTACTTAATAAGTAGCAAACCTAACCTTAGGTTGAAAGGAGTGATGAGCTCGGAAAACGGTCAGAGTCCAACACCAATAGCCAAAAATAGCTCGTAATACTATAATAAAAGCAGTACAAGTAATAACTCAAAAGATATTATGCTCAACTCATTCACAATTACATGCTTTTTAGGTATACCAGTAAATCCCTTATCTTTCATCGAAATAACCAAAATATGAGTATATCAGAAAAATTGTGATGTTTCCCAAACTTTCAATAACATATCAGATATTTCATTAGCAAATAGCATGAGGAAAGTGCATCTCTATGCCTACATGTCAATATACATGTCAAGTCATGAATGTCACAATACTGTATAGCATGAGGGAAAAAAAATGCATCTCTATACCTACATGCCAAGTATGCATGTCAAATGAATGATTTTACGGTGATATTCTTAGGTACTTTCACCCTCAACATACTCAAGCTGTCTGTCTCATTTGCCCACTTCATCACACACACACCGTCACTTAGCACTGTATGGGTGCCTGGCTCATAAGTCCCTCACCAAAGCACGTGTATATATATCACTGTGCCTGCGCTTATGGCTGGTATGTAAGACTTCGGAGGTGCGGATCCTGCCCAAGCGCTAATCAAAAGCCTATAAGACCTGCTGCAGCATGCAACCTGATTCACAATAATAGATAAGTCAATAAGGCAAGCTACGGCGTGTAACCCGATCCACAAGTAACAGTTACAAAGCCAATATGGCCTGCTACGGTGTGCAACCCGATCCACAATAACACTCACAACATGGCTCTCAAGCCCACCTCAGTCATCAATCTCTCATATCTCAAGGGCTCAGAATCTCATACCACTCAGCCCAAACAATGAGAACATGTGATGTAACATTGAATGATGAACAGTTAGCGAGATATTATATGCAAATAAAGAATCATAACGGAGTATATAATTACAGTCAGAGCATATAACTCAAAACAACAGAAAAAGTCTCATTAGATCTCAACCATATAAGTATATAACCTGAAGATGATTTCTAACATGAATCACAACTTATTTACTCTAACAAGTAGGAATTTCACGGATAGAACAAGATATAACAACAAAACAAGTCCGGTCATAGTCTAATAGTCAACTTGAATCATGATTACCCGGTGCACGCCCACACGCTTGTCACCTAGCATGTGCGTCATCCCAATACATCTCTTATAACATAGTTTCCAGGGTTAAATACCCTCGAATCTAAGTTTAGATAAGTTACATACGTCGAACTAGCCAAATCCAATACCGAGCAGCCAAACAATACTCTAGAAATGTCATCCCGCGCGTATCAACCTCTGAACGGCTCGAAACTAACAAAAAGAAACTTAAATATATCAAATAATGCCTAAGGAAACAATCCCAAATGATAAAGGTCGAATCCTTACACATCTACTCAAAGTCAACCAAAAAGTCAAACCTGACCCGCACCTCGAAACCCGACAAAACTGTCCTGAACCAAAATACTAGCCGTGATAGCACCTAACCCAATCCGCTAGATAAGCCAGTTAACAACAAACTAGTTTAAATGATATTTATTAAGAGAAAAAATGATAAAACAACTAAACTGTTATACAAGAATTCACAAGGATTGGTAGTACAAATCATGAGCTTCTGAGATTTAGAGTTTACAAAACTAGTATGAAATAAATACATCATTTGTCCGAATGTACATAAACAAATATTTCATAAGTCTAGGGCTACCATGAACAAGAGGCAGCTGTAATTGGAACGCAGGTACGTCTTCGATGCTAGCTTCCGTCATACACATCAACATCAACATCCAAAATCTGCACGCAAGGTGCAGAAGTGTAGTATGAGTACAACCGACCCCATGTACTCAATAAATAACAAACCTAACCTTAGGTTTAAAGTAGTGACGAGCTGGGACAAAGGTCGGAGTCCGACACCAATAACTAGTAACAGTTCCTAACAATATAATGAAAGTAACACAAGTAATAACTCTACGATAAAAATGCTCATCTCATTCACAGTTCCGAAAAAATAGTCATTTGCATTTCAAGTATTACAATAAAACTCAAATCGTTTGCCGTAATCACCAAAAATATGAGTAAGTCTGAAAACTGTGATTTTTTCCAAAAACCTTTCAACAATAAATAAGATATTTTATTTTCAGATAGAATAAGGAAAGTACATCTCTATGCCTACATGTCAATGTATATGAGAAGTCATGAATGGCGTGATACCGTACAACATGAGGAAAATGCATCTTCATACCTGTATGGCAAATGCGTATGTCGAATGCAATACAATATAGTGAACAACCATATGCATACTCTTAGAGTATCAATCCACTCATTCCTCCCAGTAACTCAGTCCTCATAGTCACTCAGTCCTCACAGTCACTCAGCACTCGCTCTCGATACTCGCGCTCGGCACTCGTACTCGCACTCAGTAGGTGCCTGCACTCACTTTGGGTGTACAGACTCCGGAGGGAATCCTTCAGTCCAAGTGCTATAATAAGCCAATCATGGCATAAATCAATAGTAATTATTGTGGCGTGCAGCCCGATCCCATTAATATCCTCACAATCAGGCCATCGGCCTCACTCAGGCATCAATCTTTCCAGTCTCTCGGGCTCACAATATCATGAAAGATCAGCCCAAAAATAATGATGTCATGTATCGATAAATGTTGACAGAGACTGGGATATGATATGTAGATGAATGCGTATGACTGAGTAAGTAATTTCAATATAAACAGATAACTCAATAGTAGAAATGACCCCGGTGGGTCCCAATAGGATAAGCATATAGCCTAGACATGGTTTCTAATATGGATCACAGATCAATCACTCTAGCACGTAGAGATTTCATGGATACAAATAAGATTAGGTGATTACACAATACCACAGAAATAACCGAGTCACAATTCACACGGTGCACGCCCACAAGCCCGTCACCTAGCATGTGTGTCACCTCGACACCAAACACATATCACGTATTTTTAGGGGTTCATACCCTCAACACCTAGTTTAGAAGTATTACTTACCTCAATCAAGCCAAATCCAATACCGAGCAAGCCAAACGATGCTCCAAAAATACCAGCTCACACGTACCGACCTCTGAATGGCTCGAATAGACAAAAATAACTCAAATACGTCATATAAAGTCTAAGGAAACAATTCTAATTGATAAAGGTCGGATCTTTACTCAAAAGCCCAAAATCAACCAAAACATCAAACCCGGGCCCGCACCTCGGAACCCGACAAAACTCACAAAATCCGATAACCCATTCAATTTCGAGTCCAACCATACTAGTTTCACTCAAATCTGACTCCAAATCGATGTTCAAAAATTGAAAATTCGCTTTATGAAGTTTTAGACACCCCCCCCCCCCCCAACTTCCTCTTTACAATTTATCAACCAATTGCCCAAAATGAAGATGGATTCATGAAATAAAATCAAAATGAAGTAGAGAACACTTACCCCACTCCATATGGTGAAAATTACTTCACAAATCATCTCAATCCTAGCCCCAATCGCAAAATATGATAAAAGAAGCAAAACCTCGAAATATATAGACTCTGCCTAGCAATTTCGCATTTTCGAACCAATTTCCGCTTCTACAGACTCGCGGGTGTGACCCAGCCTTCGTTTCTACGAACAGGACCAAACACAACAGCCATTGGTTCTGCGATTATTTCTCCGCTTCTGCGGTCGCGCTTTTGCGCCCAACTGCCGTACCTGCGGACTTTGCTCCTAGACCAGGACTCCGCTTCTGCGATAGATCCACAGCCTAGCCTTCTTCGCAGATGCACCAATTACTTCGCTTCAGCGGCCACTGCACCTGCGAAAAAACTAATCGCAAGTGCGCAACACCAGAACCAGCTCCTCTTCAGCAATTCAACCTGAAACAAAAATGATCCGTACCTTGTCTGAAACTCATCCGGGCCACTCGGGACCCCGTCCAAATGTACCAAAAAGTCCCATAACATAACACTGACCTACTCGAGGCCTCAAATCACAGATAAAAATATCGAAACGATGAATCACACCTCAATTTGAACTCAAATGAACTTTGAACTTTTAACTTCCAAAACTCGCGCTGAAACATATCAAATCAACCCGGAATGAACTCAAATTTTGCACACAAGTCCCAAATGACATAACAAAGCTATTCAAATTTTCGAAACCACAATCCGAACCCGATATCATCAAAGTCAACTTCAGGTCAAACTTATGAACTTTCTAAACCTTCAAATTTCTAATTTTTGCCAATTAGCGCTGAATACTTCTAGAATTATCTAAATGCAAATTCGGGTATATGCCCGAGTCCAAAATCATCATCCGGACCTAACAGAACCATCAAAACTCCGCTCCGGGTTCAAATGCACAAAAGTCAAACATAATCAACTCTTCCATTTAAAGCTTCAAACATGAAATTCATTCTTCCAAATTACTTCCGGATCACCTGAAAAACCAAGACCGATGATGCACACAAGTCATAATACATCACACAAAGCTACTCAAGACTTCAAATATCAGGAAGGAATGCAAACGCTCAAAATGACCGGCCGGGTCGTTAGATTCTCCCCCACTTAAACATGCGTTCGTCCTCGAACGTGCCAAGAGTTGTTCCAAAAGCCATCAAACCGCCATGTATCCTTACCATGCACATATCTGGGGGTGATCCCATGTCATCCTATTCCATATAGGTCCGACAACACAACATAACTGAAGATCATTACTTCAACTTCAGCCCTTAAACCACAGATTCCAATTTCCAACATATGGAATTTCCCATAGCACCCGAACCTCGCACATACACACTGTATAAGTCTGAACAAGCTGTATCAAGCCATAACCATAACCCAAGATGTGATCACATGACATACCACACGACTCACATACTCGTAGCAAAATTTCCGACGGTAGCTGCTCAGAACAACCCAATACCGCTAATAAACCTCATATCAAATAAAACCTCATTCTAAAACCTTCGTACACTGCCGATGGTGAAAGAAACACGCTGAAACTCACAACCATTCATCAGATAAACAAGCCATGGAGCTCTCTCTTCTTCGACAAGATCTATAGCCAATTTCTAAGCTGATCGACGACATTGTCCTTCCAATATACCGCAATCAAATCCGATAGCACTCATTCTAGGTCCGACGACCTCCTTTTATCAAATACAAGCTACTATACTGACACGCCACACCAATACTACATAGAGACACAAACCGTGCAATTCGTGCACCAATACGTAACAATTCAAATATACTCAATCACAGAAAATGACTCGAATGAGAGAACCGTCCTGCAAGTTCAACAAGTACCACCACAATGCCATGAGTCCATCATACATGGTAGAACCAAGACACACGAATCCAACAAAAAGGATCATATCTCAACATAACTACGTAGCAATGCGTGACTCCATCCAAATATTGACCCATATGAAATACCTCAAGCCACCATGCCCAAATTCCACAACTGCGTGTAATTCGACATCAAGTACCCAAGGTGCATGAGCATAACCATGGAGAAATAAATAACACAATACCACATACCGAAAGGAACATAACCAATGTGCAATCAATCATTCAACACCCTAATATCTATCCCGCTCAAGTTTTGCTATAAGGACCAAATAGAACCGCACCATGTGTGCATATAACCAATGAATCACAATCCCTCGTAGCATAGAAGGGTAACTCATAGAACATATCAGAACACGAATAAGCTCAACTCTAACCGAATGGCACATCCCTCAGCAACAGTAGTACGGAGTCAACTAATCCGACCCGGTGTAAAATACACATCCTCATTAGGCATACCAATGCCCCCCAGATCAATCCTGGCCATCCACAAATAAATACATAACCCTCTGAAAGTCCATAATGACTAAACTATAACACATACTATCATCTGGCTAACTTCAAACACATCTTCACAGTCCACAACCACGAAACAATCTGTTCTGAGAACTCCCGATCTCCAAATCCATATAACACACGAATCACCATATCCAATCCCAACACCACCGCCCGAATATCTAACATATCACTCACACACAATCATCCCACGAGGAATATTTTAATTCTTCCGTGCCACATAGCAAAATCTGAATATCAACAGTCGATCAACTAGGCGAGTATCACAACACCAATGAAGTATCCGTAAGTCAAAACACAGTGCGCCTTCTGAGATGTACACTCTATTGAAGTAATACCAATTAGTGCCCACATCAGAATTCATTCGTGCTGCATAAGAATTTATGATCTTCCCTATAAAACTGACCGGTGACCTTGCACATGCAAATCTCGATATCACACAACACACCACATCCATCATGCCATCCTATGAAAAGTACGAGGATCTTATAATCAACTCTGAGTCACAAGCAAACTATATACTCAATTAGCCAGGAAACTTCCATTTGATCTCATCCAGGACAAAATCACAACACGCAAGATGCTTCTCATGCCAGCATGAAATATACACCTCTAACCGTGGTAGAAACTATTGAGAACACTTTGAAATCCATTTGCACATAAGCCATCTATCATAACCGAATCCCTCTAACTCAACCAACCCACGCAGGTCGCCAAAACCCAAGAGCATTGCCACGAAACACCTGTAGAGACTCACCACATCATAAGTACCTCAAAGAACCAATTGTATCCATTTCCGTGCTGATCTAACCTACTACCAAGCTATCCCATTTCTCCGAGTTCCTTCTGAATTTCCCTCAAGCTGACACTTCTCCTTGTTAGAATACCATGATCCTCACCAAAGCTCACCATAAGAAATCCTAGCATAAAACCACACAGTCCTAAGGCCTATAAGCCGCTATATTCCCTCTTAAACACCCCAAAAGTACCATAACCGAGACACCCATTTTAAAGAGACCTTCTATGAATCTAAAGTCGTTAACTTCACCATCCTGATGCTGAAATGTAGAATCCATAATAATCTGGAAATGCCACAAGTTTTGACACCATCCATCTTAAATATCAGATTCTAGCCATATATAAATCTGCAAAATTCTCAATTGCTACATATAAATCTCGAATCCATTAGAACCTTCTCGAGAGTCATCTATCCTGCTTAAATCTCAATTGCACAACCCAAACGGGCCGAACTGCCTATGCTCGTTTAGCACAACAACACCCTAAAGAAGTATTTCGGCCTTAACACAATCGAGCAAATTCATACACCGTGCACACTACATCCGTCACGAATAACAACTCAACTCATTCCATGATTTCTATATACCCATAAAGTGTAACATAACCCGTATCCAGAAATTCCTTTACTCTAGTCATCATCGACCTAAATCTCTGCAAGTCATAACCGACTCACAAGTATGCCTCAAACCGAAAGCAGTACAACACATAGTCATGCAATCAAATCGTCGATAGAAGACTCCCCCACTTGGCTCAAATCCATAGAACAAAACACTCAATAACTCATAATACCCATGCTCTATTACTGCCATAATCCCGCACCAACATTCAACTCAATACATCATGAGCTCATGTAACATAAACCCTCTAATACCTCAAATCATGTGCAAACCTCGCATTCATTCTCGTGACGGTCAGGTCAGCTATTACAACCGATCCAAACTCAAATCGCACAAGTATAACCCACTTGGTAGAAAAGAAAGCCTCCACACAACATCATAAAAATCACACATCCGTAGATTACCTTGCAGGTTATAACCCACCTGCTTAGCCCCAAACTGACATCTCTCTATAACCTTTCATAGCCACGACTACTATGCAATAACTTAATCTTCCTTGGTCTGAACTCGCCAACAAGGCATGAGAACCTAATTGTTTCCACAATTAAACAACATGAAAGATCCTCCAATACACTCATAACTCGAGACTATACATCGCATCAAGATAGAAATCAAGCACCCAATAGCCCTTTTTACATCTCAAGAAAACTCTTCTTGTCATATTCAATCCATCTAAACACATCCTGCTATCACATTATACTCATCATATAGCCATCCAACCACTCATTGAGCCAGAAATTCTACTCAGAGGGACACTACTGAACATATAATTCCAAAAGCACATGCTCACACAACCAAAATCCCTGTGCTCAAGCTACAGTCGAAACTCGGCCTCAAGTCCTCCAGAATGGCCCATCATCACTACAAAAAAATCACATCTCACACCGCATCCATGGAATCACAAGCCGTCGATGTACAGCTGATACCGAGCGCTCACTGTACATAAGAATGTATGGAAGGAATTCAAAGAGTTACGCTTCAAGCTGAATAAATACCGCATAATAAGGAAAGAAAGATGGGAAGTTCATCCTAAATGCCCTACAGCCTCTCGAAGATAGGTATGAACGTATCATACCAATCCGCAAGACTCTACTAGATACTTGCTCATGACTTGTAGAACCTATAAATGTAGAGCTCTGATACTAGCTTGTCACAACCCAAAATCCAACTAGCCGTTTCCCTTCGGATGTGCTCTGGGTAAATTCCATTTCAGTACAATAGCTTGCAAATAACACTGGAGAGATTACTGCACTAAGCAAGGTTCGTGTGATGAGCTCGATCGAGAAAGCATGCGGGAGGTTTCGAATCCGCAACCTACCATTTGGGAGATCTTGCGAGTCTGGACCCATATTTTACTGTGTATCCATTATTAGATTTGCATTGACCGGTAATGTCTATCATTTACTTACTTTTATTAGCACATGTATTCAAATTGGTTACAAAATGAAGTAGTGACCAAATATGTTATTGTAGATCTTTCTGATCTTATTAAATAATTGGTAGATTAGTTTAATGAGAAAATCATTTTGTTTGCTTTTCATTTGAGACCTCCTAATTAAGAAAGGCACTCAATTTTTAAATAGGCATGTTTGGAGAATCAGTAGTTGATATCTTGAAGATGTTAACATTTATGGAAAAAATACTTAAGTAATTAAGAATTCCCAAAATTAGATCCTATAATTTAAATGTCTACCTTTTGTTACCTCTTCATCTCTATCCTTCAAGGTAGGATAATTTGGTCTTAATAACTAAAGCATTTAATTTTTTTTCATGAGATTACATTAATCTCAACTGAGCTTTGCCTCTGCCACTATATAATGCTAAACAAGACCTTAGTTCAAACCATAGAAAAGTTATAATATTGTCCTCTTTACAAAGTGCAGTAGTAGAGATACACTATGGCCAAGGCTCTTATGAAGTTTGCTTTCTTTGTTGCTTTGTTGCTGATTACCATGGGTTTGTTTCTCTTTCTTATTCCAATTCCTTCATGGCCATTTCATTTAATGTCAGTTTTCCATTGTAATATCTAAGAGCAAAGAGGAAAAAGAATGATAATAATCATATGTACGGGTGGCATAATTAGCCCATAAAAATATGAACTAGCTTAAGTTTTGGCGAGTCACTGACTACCCATTCATTAACTCAGTTCATTTTGACCCGTCCAAATTTAGCTCGTCTAAAACATAAACTGATTTGGACCTATGAGAAACCTTATCAGAACATTTAAATAAGTTTTAAATTTAATATGTTATATATATAGCTGCAATAAAGGGGAGAAATTCATAAGTAGTAATTAAATAAATTACAAGAAAACAAACAGAAAAATTAAAATTTGATAAGAGGTGGGCTGGTCGGGTTATGCCATATTATTTAGCTAATCTTGATTTAACCCATCTCTGTCTAAATAATTTTTTTTAGGCGAACTAATAAACCTTTCATTAGTTAACTCAACCCATTTTGACGCGCCGAAATTCAGTCGGACTCGCATATTTGACACCCCTAAACTCGTATGTGATATAATGAATTGCTTATAATTTTCTTGTATATAATTGCAGATATTTCATCCTTTAAGGTGGCAGCACTGAAAAAATGTAATACTTCAGACGATTGCGACGGGGTTTGTTCTCCTGCTCTGAAAACCAGTTGTCTTTTTCACCGGTGCATATGCTGGTCCAAGAAAAAGGAAGAAATGGATACACAATTAGGTCTGAATCCAAAAAATAACTGATGTCTTTTATTGTGCTTGCATTGAATCGTGCTAAAATGGATGTGGACTTGATCTTGTGTAATACGATATGTCCCAATAATTATACGTTTTGCTAAATGTTATAAATGAAATGTTGCTTTTAAGTATTCATATTACTAATATCACGTGTCACAGTCCTAGAGACTGATATACACATATTTTTAAGAAATTAATATTTCAAAACATTAATAATACGTGTCAAAATCCTATTGGTGCGTGATATACGCTTTTTTTAGAAAACCGAGCAAGCACAAAAATGGCGGGTAATGTTGAAAAATAATGTTACTATCTCCAAAATAATGCTTTGTAACTGAAATTTGGCATTAATCTTAAATAGCCTTAATGACTTATTATTCTTGTCACAATCCAAAATCCAGCCAGTCGTGATGGCACTTAAGCCAACTTGCTAGGTAAGTCAAATGATAGACAACACAACTCAAATAGGATAACAAGAATCAATAAATCAAATAACTGAACTTTCTATACAAAATCCCAAGGATTGGTAGTACAAGTCATGAGCTGTTAAGACTTAAATTTACAAAACTTGGACGAAATAAATACATCCTCTGTTCGAAATATACATAAACAAATTTACAAATCTAAAGCTACCATGACCAAGAGGCAGCAACAACCGGAATGCACGTACATCTTCAAAGCTACCATACACAGTAACATCAGCTCCAAAATCCGCACGTAAGATGCAAAAGTGTAGTATGAGTACAACCGACCCCATGTACTTAATAAGTAGCAAACCTAACCTTAGGTTGAAAGTAGTGACGAGCTCGGAAAACGGTCAGAGTCCAACACCAATAGCCAAAAATAGCTCGTAATACTATAATAAAAGCAGTACAAGTAATAACTCAAAAGATATTATGCTCAACTCGTTCACAATTACATGCTTTTTAGGTATACCAGTAAATCCCTTATCTTTCATCGAAATAACCAAAATATGAGTATATCAGAAAAATTGTGATGTTTCCCAAACTTTCAATAACATATCAGATATTTTATTAGCAAATAGCATGAGAAAAGTGCATCTCTATGCCTACATGTCAATATACATGTCAAGTCATGAATGTCACAATACTGTATAGCATGAGGAAAAAAAAATGCATCTCTATACCTACATGCCAAGTATGCATGTCAAATGAATGATTTCACGGTGATATTCTTAGGTACTTTCACCCTCAACATACTCAAGCTGTCTGTCTCATTTGCCCACTTCATCACACACACACCGTCACTCAGCACTGTATGGGTGCCTGGCTCATAAGTCCCTCACCAAAGCACGTGTATATATATCACTGTGCCTGCGCTTACGGCTGGTATGTAAGACTTCGGAGGTGCGGATCCTGCCCAAGCGCTAATCAAAAGCCTATAAGACCTGCTGCAGCATGCAACCTGATTCACAATAATAGATAAGTCAATAAGGCAAGCTACGGCGTGTAACCCGATCCACAAGTAACAGTTACAAAGCCAATATGGCCTGCTGCGGTGTGCAACCCGATCTACAATAACACTCACAACATGGCTCTCAAGCCCACCTCAGTCATCAATCTCTCATATCTCAAGGGCTCAGAATCTCATACCACTCAGCCCAAACAATGAGAACATGTGATGTAACATTGAATGATGAACAGTTAGCGAGATATTATATGCAAATAAAGAATCATAACGGAGTATATAATTACAGTCAGAGCATATAACTCAAAACAACAGAAAAAGTCTCATTAGATCTCAACCATATAAGTATATAACCTGAAGATGATTTCTAACATGAATCACAACTTATTTACTCTAACAAGTAGGAATTTCACGGATAGAACAAGATATAACAACAAAACAAGTCCGGTCATAGTCTAATAGTCAACTTGAATCATGATTACCCGGTGCACGCCCACACGCTTGTCACCTAGCATGTGCGTCATCCCAATACATCTCTTATAACATAGTTTCCAGGGTTAAATACCCTCGAATCTAAGTTTAGATAAGTTACATACGTCGAACTAGCCAAATCCAATACCGAGCAGCCAAACAATACTCTAGAAATGTCATCCCGCGCGTATCAACCTCTGAACGGCTCGAAACTAACAAAAAGAAACTTAAATATATCAAATAATGCCTAAGGAAACAATCCCAAATGATAAAGGTCGAATCCTTACACATCTACTCAAAGTCAACCAAAAAGTCAAACCTGACCCGCACCTCGAAACCCGACAAAACTGTCCTGAACCAAAATACTAGCCGTGATAGCACCTAACCCAATCCGCTAGATAAGCCAGTTAACAACAAACTAGTTTAAATGATATTTATTAAGAGAAGAAATGATAAAACAACTAAACTGTTATACAAGAATTCACAAGGATTGGTAGTACAAATCATGAGCTTCTGAGATTTAGAGTTTACAAAACTAGTATGAAATAAATACATCATTTGTCCGAATGTACATAAACAAATATTTCATAAGTCTAGGGCTACCATGAACAAGAGGCAGCTGTAATTGGAACGCAGGTACGTCTTCGATGCTAGCTTCCGTCATACACATCAACATCAACATCCAAAATCTGCACGCAAGGTGCAGAAGTGTAGTATGAGTACAACCGACCCCATGTACTCAATAAATAACAAACCTAACCTTAGGTTTAAAGTAATGACGAGCTGGGACAAAGGTCGGAGTCCGACACCAATAACTAGTAACAGTTCCTAACAATATAATGAAAGTAACACAAGTAATAACTCTACGATAAAAATGCTCATCTCATTCACAGTTCCGAAAAAATAGTCATTTGCATTTCAAGTATTACAATAAAACTCAAATCGTTTGCCGTAATCACCAAAAATATGAGTAAGTCTGAAAACTGTGATTTTTTCCAAAAACCTTTCAACAATAAATAAGATATTTTATTTTCAGATAGAATAAGGAAAGTACATCTCTATGCCTACATGTCAATGTATATGAGAAGTCATGAATGACGTGATACCGTACAACATGAGGAAAATGCATCTTCATACCTGTATGGCAAATGCGTATGTCGAATGCAATACAATATAGTGAACAACCATATGCATACTCTTAGAGTATCAATCCACTCATTCCTCCCAGTAACTCAGTCCTCATAGTCACTCAGTCCTCACAGTCACTCAGCACTCGCTCTCGATACTCGCGCTCGGCACTCGTACTCGCACTCAGTAGGTGCCTGCACTCACTTTGGGTGTACAGACTCCGGAGGGAATCCGTCAGTCCAAGTGCTATAATAAGCCAATCATGGCATAAATCAATAGTAATTATTGTGGCGTGCAGCCCGATCCCATTAATATCCTCACAATCAGGCCATCGGCCTCACTCAGGCATCAATCTTTCCAGTCTCTCGGGCTCACAATATCATGAAAGATCAGCCCAAAAATAATGATGTCATGTATCGATAAATGTTGATAGAGACTGGGATATGATATGTAGATGAATGCGTATGACTGAGTAAGTAATTTCAATATAAACAGATAACTCAATAGTAGAAATGACCCCGGTGGGTCCCAATAGGATAAGCATATAGCCTAGACATGGTTTCTAATATGGATCACAGATCAATCACTCTAGCACGTAGAGATTTCATGGATACAAATAAGATTAGGTGATTACACAATACCACAGAAATAACCGAGTCACAATTCACACGGTGCACGCCCACAAGCCCGTCACCTAGCATGTGTGTCACCTCGACACCAAACACATATCACGTATTTTTAGGGGTTCATACCCTCAACACCTAGTTTAGAAGTATTACTTACCTCAATCAAGCCAAATCCAATACCGAGCAAGCCAAACGATGCTCCAAAAATACCAGCTCACGCGTACCGACCTCTGAATGGCTCGAATAGACAAAAATAACTCAAATACGTCATATAAAGTCTAAGGAAACAATTCTAATTGATAAAGGTCGGATCTTTACTCAAAAGCCCAAAATCAACCAAAACATCAAACCCGGGCCCGCACCTCGGAACCCGACAAAACTCACAAAATCCGATAACCCATTCAATTTCGAGTCCAACCATACTAGTTTCACTCAAATCTGACTCCAAATCGATGTTCAAAAATTGAAAATTCGCTTTATGAAGTTTTAGACACCCCCCCCCCCCCAACTTCCTCTTTACAATTTATCAACCAATTGCCCAAAATGAAGATGGATTCATGAAATAAAATCAAAATGAAGTAGAGAACACTTACCCCACTCCATATGGTGAAAATTACTTCACAAATCATCTCAATCCTAGCCCCAATCGCAAAATATGATAAAAGAAGCAAAACCTCGAAATATATAGACTCTGCCTAGCAATTTCGCATTTTCGAACCAATTTCCGCTTCTACAGACTCGCGGGTGTGACCCAGCCTTCGTTTCTACGAACAGGACCAAACACAGCAGCCATTGGTTCTGCGATTATTTCTCCGCTTCTGCGGTCGCGCTTTTGCGCCCAACTGCCGCACCTGCGGACTTTGCTCCTAGACCAGGACTCCGCTTCTGCGATAGATCCACAGCCTAGCCTTCTTCGCAGATGCACCAATTACTTCGCTTCAGCGGCCACCGCACCTGCGAAAAAACTAATCGCAAGTGCGCAACACCAGAACCAGCTCCTCTTCAGCAATTTAACCTGAAACAAAAATGATCCGTACCTTGTCTGAAACTCATCCGGGCCACTCGGGACCCCGTCCAAATATACCAAAAAGTCCCATAACATAACACTGACCTACTCGAGGCCTCAAATCACAGATAAAAATATCGAAACGATGAATCACACCTCAATTTGAACTCAAATGAACTTTGAACTTTTAACTTCCAAAACTCGCGCTGAAACATATCAAATCAACCCGGAATGAACTCAAATTTTGCACACAAGTCCCAAATGACATAACAAAGCTATTCAAATTTTCGAAACCACAATCCGAACCCGATATCATCAAAGTCAACTTCAGGTCAAACTTATGAACTTTCTAAACCTTCAAATTTCTAATTTTTGCCAATTAGCGCTGAATACTTCTAGAATTATCTAAATGCAAATTCGGGTATATGCCCGAGTCCAAAATCATCATCCGGACCTAACAGAACCATCAAAACTCCGCTCCGGGTTCAAATGCACAAAAGTCAAACTTAATCAACTCTTCCATTTAAAGCTTCAAACATGAAATTCATTCTTCCAAATTACTTCCGGATCACCTGAAAAACCAAGACCGATGATGCACACAAGTCATAATACATCACACAAAGCTACTCAAGACTTCAAATAGCAGGAAGGAATGCAAACGCTCAAAATGACCGGCCGGGTCGTTAGATTCTCCCCCACTTAAACATGCGTTCGTCCTCGAACGTGCCAAGAGTTGTTCCAAAAGCCATCAAACCGCCATGTATCCTTACCATGCACATATCTGGGGGTGATCCCATGTCATCCTATTCCATATAGGTCCGACAACACAACATAACTGAAGATCATTACTTCAACTTCAGCCCTTAAACCACAGATTCCAATTTCCAACATATGGAATTTCCCATAGCACCCGAACCTCGCACATACACACTGTATAAGTCTGAACAAGCTGTATCAAGCCATAACCATAACCCAAGATGTGATCACATGACATACCACACGACTCACATACTCGTAGCAAAATTTCCGACGGTAGCTGCTCAGAACAACCCAATACCGCTAATAAACCTCATATCAAATAAAACCTCATTCTAAAACCTTCGTACACTGCCGATGGTGAAAGAAACACGCTGAAACTCACAACCATTCATCAGATAAACAAGCCATGGAGCTCTCTCTTCTTCGACAAGATCTATAGCCAATTTCTAAGCTGATCGACGACATTGTCCTTCCAATATACCGCAATCAAATCCGATAGAACTCATTCTAGGTCCGACGACCTCCTTTTATCAAATACAAGCTACTATACTGACACGCCACACCAATACTACATAGAGACACAAACCGTGCAATTCGTGCACCAATACGTAACAATTCAAATATACTCAATCACAGAAAATGACTCGAATGAGAGAACCGTCCTGCAAGTTCAACAAGTACCACCACAATGCCATGAGTCCATCATACATGGTAGAACCAAGACACACGAATCCAACAAAAAGGATCATATCTCAACATAACTACGTAGCAATGCGTGACTCCATCCAAATATTGACCCATATGAAATACCTCAAGCCACCATGCCCAAATTCCACAACTGCGTGTAATTCGACATCAAGTACCCAAGGTGCATGAGCATAACCATGGAGAAATAAATAACACAATACCACATACCGAAAGGAACATAACCAATGTGCAATCAATCATTCAACACCCTAATATCTATCCCGCTCAAGTTTTGCTATAAGGACCAAATAGAACCGCACCATGTGTGCATATAACCAATGAATCACAATCCCTCGTAGCATAGAAGGGTAACTCATAGAACATATCAGAACACGAATAAGCTCAACTCTAACCGAATGGCACATCCCTCAGCAACAGTAGTACGGAGTCAACTAATCCGACCCGGTGTAAAATACACATCCTCATTAGGCATACCAATGCCCCCCAGATCAATCCTGGCCATCCACAAATAAATACATAACCCTCTGAAAGTCCATAATGACTAAACTATAACACATACTATCATCTGGCTAACTTCAAACACATCTTCACAGTCCACAACCACGAAACAATCTGTTCTGAGAACTCCCGATCTCCAAATCCATATAACACACGAATCACCATATCCAATCCCAACACCACCGCCCGAATATCTAACATATCACTCACACACAATCATCCCACGAGGAATATTTTAATTCTTCCGTGCCACATAGCAAAATCTGAATATCAACAGTCGATCAACTAGGCGAGTATCACAACACCAATGAAGTATCCGTAAGTCAAAACACAGTGCGCCTTCTGAGATGTACACTCTATTGAAGTAATACCAATTAGTGCCCACATCAGAATTCATTCGTGCTGCATAAGAATTTATGATCTTCCCTATAAAACTGACCGGTGACCTTGCACATGCAAATCTCGATATCACACAACACACCACATCCATCATGCCATCCTATGAAAAGTACGAGGATCTTATAATCAACTCTGAGTCACAAGCAAACTATATACTCAATTAGCCAGGAAACTTCCATTTGATCTCATCCAGGACAAAATCACAACACGCAAGATGCTTCTCATGCCAGCATGAAATATACACCTCTAACCGTGGTAGAAACTATTGAGAACACTTTGAAATCCATTTGCACATAAGCCATCTATCATAACCGAATCCCTCTAACTCAACCAACCCACGCAGGTCGCCAAAACCCAAGAGCATTGCCACGAAACACCTGTAGAGACTCACCACATCATAAGTACCTCAAAGAACCAATTGTATCCATTTCCGTGCTGATCTAACCTACTACCAAGCTATCCCATTTCTCCGAGTTCCTTCTGAATTTCCCTCAAGCTGACACTTCTCCTTGTTAGAATACCATGATCCTCACCAAAGCTCACCATAAGAAATCCTAGCATAAAACCACACAGTCCTAAGGCCTATAAGCCGCTATATTCCCTCTTAAACACCCCAAAAGTACCATAACCGAGACACCCATTTTAAAGAGACCTTCTATGAATCTAAAGTCGTTAACTTTACCATCCTGATGCTGAAATGTAGAATCCATAATAATCTGGAAATACCACAAGTTTTGACACCATCCATCTTAAATATCAGATTCTAGCCATATACAAATCTGCAAAATTCTCAATTGCTACATATAAATCTCGAATCCATTAGAACCTTCTCGAGAGTCATCTATCCTGCTCAAATCTCAATTGCACAACCCAAACGGGCCGAACTGCCTATGCTCGTTTAGCACAACAACACCCTAAAGAAGTATTTCGGCCTTAACGCAATCGAGCAAATTCATACACCGTGCACACTACATCCGTCACAAATAACAATTCAACTCATTCCATGATTTCTATATACCCATAAAGTGTAACATAACCCGTATCCAGAAATTCCTTTACTCTAGTCATCATCGACCTAAATCTCTGCAAGTCATAACCGACTCACAAGTATGCCTCAAACCGAAACCAGTATAACACATAATCATGCAATCAAATCGTCGATAGAAGATTCCCCACTTGGCTCAAATCCATAGAACAAAACACTCAATAACTCATAATACCCATGCTCTATTACTGCCATAATCCCGCACCAACATTCAACTCAATACATCATGAGCTCATGTAACATAAACCCTCTAATACCTCAAATCATGTGCAAACCTCGCATTCATTCTCGTGACGGTCAGGTCAGCTATTACAACCGATCCAAACTCAAATCGCACAAGTATAACCCACTTGGTAGAAAAGAAAGCCTCCACACAACATCATAAAAATCACACATCCGTAGATTACCTTGCAGGTTATAACCCACCTGCTTAGCCCCAAACTGACATCTCTCTATAACCTTTCATAGCCACGACTACTATGCAATAACTTAATCTTCCTTGGTCTCAACTCGCCAACAAGGCATGAGAACCTAATTGTTTCCACAATTAAACAACATGAAAGATCCTCCAATACACTCATAACTCGAGACTATACATCGCATCAAGATAGAAATCAAGCACCAAATAGCCCTTTTTACATCTCAAGAAAACTCTTCTTGTCATATTCAATCCATCTAAACACATCCTGCTATCACATTATACTCATCATATAGCCATCCAACCACTCATCGAGCCAGAAATTCTACTCAGAGGGACACTACTGAACATATAATTCCAAAAGCACGTGCTCACACAACCAAAATCCCTGTGCTCAAGCTACAGTCGAAACTCGGCCTCAAGTCCTCCAGAATGGCCCATCATCACTACAAAAAAATCACATCTCACACCGCATCCATGGAATCACAAGCCGTCGATGTACAGCTGATACCGAGCGCTCACTGTACATAAGAATGTATGGAAGAAATTCAAAGAGTTACGCTTCAAGCTGAATAAATACCGCATAATAAGGAAAGAAAGATGGGAAGTTCATCCTAAATGCCCTACAGCCTCTCGAAGATAGGTATGAACGTATCATACCAATCCGCAAGACTCTACTAGATACTTGCTCATGACTTGTAGAACCTATGAATGTAGAGCTCTGATACTAGCTTGTCACAACTCAAAATCCAACTAGCCGTTTCCCTTCGGATGTGCTCTGGGTAAATTCCATTTCAGTACAATAGCTTGCAAATAACACTGGAGAGATTACTGCACTAAGCAAGGTTCGTGTGATGAGCTCGATCGAGAAAGCATGCGGGAGGTTTCGAATCCGCAACCTACCATTTGGGAGATCTTGCGAGTCTGGACCCATATTTTACTGTGTATCCATTATTAGATTTGCATTGACCGGTAATGTCTATCATTTACTTACTTTTATTAGCACATGTATTCAAATTGGTTACAAAATGAAGTAGTGACCAAATATGTTTTTGTAGATCTTTCTGATCTTATTAAATAATTGGTAGATTAGTTTAATGAGAAAATCATTTTGTTTGCTTTTCATTTGAGACCTCCTAATTAAGAAAGGCACTCAATTTTTAAATAGGCATGTTTGGAGAATCAGTAGTTGATATCTTGAAGATGTTAACATTTATGGAAAAAATACTTAAGTAATTAAGAATTCCCAAAATTAGATCCTATAATTTAAATGTCTACCTTTTGTTACCTCTTCATCTCTATCCTTCAAGGTAGGATAATTTGGTCTTAATAACTAAAGCATTTAATTTTTTTTCATGAGATTACATTAATCTCAACTGAGCTTTGCCTCTGCCACTATATAATGCTAAACAAGACCTTAGTTCAAACCATAGAAAAGTTATAATATTGTCCTCTTTACAAAGTGCAGTAGTAGAGATACACTATGGCCAAGGCTCTTATGAAGTTTGCTTTCTTTGTTGCTTTGTTGCTGATTACCATGGGTTTGTTTCTCTTTCTTATTCCAATTCCTTCATGGCCATTTCATTTAATGTCAGTTTTCCATTGTAATATCTAAGAGCAAAGAGGAAAAAGAATGATAATAATCATATGTACGGGTGGCATAATTAGCCCATAAAAATATGAACTGGCTTAAGTTTTGGCGAGTCACTGACTACCCATTCATTAACTCAGTTCATTTTGACCCGTCCAAATTCAGCTCGTCTAAAACATAAACTGATTTGGACCTATGAGAAACCTTATCAGAACATTTAAATAAGTTTTAAATTTAATATGTTATATATATAGCTGCAATAAAGGGGGGAAATTCATAAGTAGTAATCAAATAAATTACAAGAAAACAAACAGAAAAATTAAAATTTGATAAGAGGTGGGCTGGTCGAGTTATGCCATATTATTTAGCTAATCTTGATTTAACCCATCTCTGTCTAAATAATTTTTTTTAGGCGAACTAATAAACCTTTCATTAGTTAACTCAGCCCATTTTGACGCGCCGAAATTCAGTCGGACTCGCATATTTGACACCCCTAAACTCGTATGTGATATAATGAATTGCTTACAATTTTCTTGTATATAATTGCAGATATTTCATCCTTTAAGGTGGCAGCACTGAGAAAATGTAATACTTCAGACGATTGCGACGGGGTTTGTTCTCCTGCTCTGAAAACCAGTTGTCTTTTTCACCGGTGCATATGCTGGTCCAAGAAAAAGGAAGAAATGGATACACAATTAGGTCTGAATCCAAAAAATAACTGATGTCTTTTATTGTGCTTGCATTGAATCGTGCTAAAATGGATGTGGACTTGATCTTGTGTAATACGATATGTCCCAATAATTATACGTTTTGCTAAATGTTATAAATGAAATGTTGCTTTTAAGTATTCATATTACTAATATCACGTGTCACAGTCCTAGAGACTGATATACACATATTTTTAAGAAATTAATATTTCAAAACATTAATAATACGTGTCAAAATCCTATTGGTGCGTGATATACACTTTTTTTAGAAAACCGAGCAAGCACAAAAATGGCGGGTAATGTTGAAAAATAATGTTACTATCTCCAAAATAATGCTTTGTAACTGAAATTTGGCATTAATCTTAAATAGCCTTAATGACTTATTATTCTTGTCACAATCCAAAATCAAGCCTGTCGTGATGGCACTTAAGCCAACTTGCTAGGTAAGTCAAATGATAGACAACACAACTCAAATAGGATAACAAGAATCAATAAATCAAATAACTGAGCTTTCTGTACAAAATTCCAAGGATTGGTAGTACAAGTCATGAGCTGTTAAGACTTAAATTTACAAAACTTGGACGAAATAAATACATCCTCTGTTCGAAATATACATAAACAAATTTATAAATCTAAAGCTACCATGACCAAGAGGCAGCAACAACCGGAATGCACGTACATCTTCAAAGCTACCATACACAGTAACATCAGCTCCAAAATCTGCACGTAAGGTGCAAAAGTGTAGTATTAGTACAACCGACCCCATGTACTTAATAAGTAGCAAACCTAACCTTAGGTTGAAAGTAGTGACGAGCTCGGAAAACGGTCAGAGTCCAACACCAATAGCCAAAAATAGCTCGTAATACTATAATAAAAGCAGTACAAGTAATAACTCAAAAGATATTATGCTCAACTCGTTCACAATTACATGCTTTTTAGGTATACCAATAAATCCCTTATCTTTCATCGAAATAACCAAAATATGAGTATATCAGAAAAATTATGATGTTTCCCAAACTTTCAATAACATATCAGATATTTCATTAGCAAATAGCATGAGGAAAGTGCATCTCTATGCCTATATGTCAATATACATGTCAAGTCATGAATGTCACAATACTGTATAGCATGAGGGAAAAAAAATGCATCTCTATACCTACATGCCAAGTATGCATGTCAAATGAATGATTTCACGGTGATATTCTTAGGTACTTTCACCCTCAACATACTCAAGCTGTCTGTCTCATTTGCCCACTTCATCACACACACACCGTCACTCAGCACTGTATGGGTGCCTGGCTCATAAGTCCCTCACCAAAGCACGTGTATATATATCACTGTGCCTGCGCTTACGGCTGGTATGTAAGACTTCGGAGGTGCGGATCCTGCCCAAGCGCTAATCAAAAGCCTATAAGACCTGCTGCAGCATGCAACCTGATTCACAATAATAGATAAGTCAATAAGGCAAGCTACGGCGTGTAACCCGATCCACAAGTAACAGTTACAAAGCCAATATGGCCTGCTGCGGCGTGCAACCCGATCCACAATAACACTCACAACACGGCTCTCAAGCCCACCTCAGTCATCAATCTCTCATGTCTCAAGGGCTCAGAATCTCATACCACTCAGCCCAAACAATGAGAACATGTGATGTAACATTGAATGATGAACAGTTAGTGAGATATTATATGCAAATAAAGAATCATAACGGAGTATATAATTACAGTCAGAGCATATAACTCAAAACAACAGAAAAAGTCTCATTAGATCTCAACCATATAAGTACATAACCTGAAGATGATTTCTAACATGAATCACAACTTATTTACTCTAACAAGTAGGAATTTCACGGATAGAACAAGATATAACAACAAAACAAGTCCGGTCATAGTCTAATAGTCAACTTGAATCATTATTATCCGGTGCACGCACATACGCTTGTCACCTAGCATGTGTGTCATCCCAATACATCTCTTATAACATTGTTTCCAGGGTTAAATACCCTCGAATCTAAGTTTAGATAAGTTACTTACGTCGAACTAGCCAAATCCAATACCGAGCAGCCAAAAAATACTCTAGAAATTTCATCCCGCGCGTATCAACCTCTGAACGGCTTGAAACTAACAAAAAGAAACTTAAATATATCAAATAATGCCTAAGGAAACAATCCCAAATGATAAAGGTCGAATCCTTACACATCTACTCAAAGTCAACCAAAAAGTCAAACCTGACCCGCACCTCGAAACCCGACAAAACTGTCCTGAACCAAAATACTAGCCGTGATAGCACCTAACCCAATCCGCTAGATAAGCCAGTTAACAACAAACTAGTTTAAATGATATTTATTAAGAGAAGAAATGATAAAACAACTAAACTGTTATACAAGAATTTGCAAGGATTGGTAGTACAAATCATGAGCTTCTGAGATTTAGAGTTTACAAAACTAGTACGAAATAAATACATCATTTGTCCGAATGTACATAAACAAATATTTCATAAGTCTAGGGCTACCATGAACAAGAGGCAGCTGTAATTGGAACGCAGGTACGTCTTCGATGCTAGCTTCCGTCATACACATCAACATCAGCATCCAAAATCTGCACGCAAGGTGCAGAAGTGTAGTATGAGTACAACCGACCCCATGTACTCAATAAATAACAAACCTAACCTTAGGTTTTAAGTAGTGACGAGCTGGGACAAAGGTCGGAGTCCGACACCAATAACTAGTAACAGTTCCTAACAATATAATGAAAGTAACACAATTAATAACTCTACGATAAAAATGCTCATCTCATTCACAGTTCCGAAAAAATAGTCATTTGCATTTCAAGTATTACAATAAAACTCAAATCGTTTGCCGTAATCACCAAAAATATGAGTATGT